>NC_091131.1:60918834-61203834 GCF_040183065.1 Periplaneta americana | reverse complement strand
AGGAGGTTGAAGATTAAATATTTTGAGATGGAGGGATTGTGTGGATGAGGATGCTTAAATTCTGTAGGAGGGATACCAAGGGACTGAGTGTGAATTGGCAAGAATGAAGGAAACCACTGAGGACCTGGACTTGGTGATATTGATTAATTAATTAATTTTATGCTCGACCATGCCGAAATGTAGTAATTATACACCTGGTAGCAGTCCTTTAATGTATGTCATTAAAGTACACCTACTCATTAAAGTACAGGTGTTTTCAGCCAATGACAACTCAGCTTACAGGTGTTCAGCCAATGACAAGTCAGCTTTGTACCGTTATAAAACCGCAAGTATCGATTATTCTCGGATATGCAATCGAAAGAGAATTAGCGAAAAGTCACGGAGGCTGGAAATCCAACACTGTCGCAGAAGTTTATGCTCTGTTACTGTAATAATTAGCGTTAATTGTAAATAATATTCAAATAAATTCAATTTGTCATCTCGTTTTACAATGTCGAATTCAATAATCAAGGTTATACCAAGTTTAACGGGATTACATCAAGGTCAATGACATTATTGTTCCTCGGAAAAAAAAAACAATACTTTCGCGTCTGCGCACATCTCACAATTCACGACCTAGAACAAGGTCACTTCCGATCTTGTCAGATACAAATAAAATGTATACATCTGAATAATTTCAAGTTAGAAATGTGGTCGAGCATAAAAAGTCGTATGAAACTCGCCTATAATGGTAATTAAGAAGCTCGTATGAAAATTATGAAACTCGCTTGTGCTCGTTTCATAAACATCCATACTCGCTTCTTAATTACTATCATTATAGGCTCGTTGCATAATGTACTATTAATATTTCGTTGCTTTAAATGTAGGGGTTACACATTTTATAACTAAAAGAAATATTTAGTATGCCGATATAATTTAATCGAAATGTTGGCAATAAATCTGCCTTGTCTTGCTCACATATCCACTGGAATTCGTTTTCCACGTTGAAGACTCGGCGCATTCCATTCCAAATACTTAGTAGCAACTCTGCCTTCGCCTGTAACCGGAGTCTGAAAATGTTGCCATCACCCTGCTGCCTTCTCTGTTGGAAAGCCAAGTTTCAAGACAGAAGACGGAATGCAGGATGCTGCCTGGATCACGGAGCAACGTGACTGTAAAGAACGCCGCGTGTATCTCCATTCCTTAAATCTCCACGAACGCTGGTTTTCTTACCCGCGATCAATAACATCGAAGCCCTCAAGAGCGGGAAGTTCATTCACTGCGAAAGCACATCACGCAGGCTGTCAACACGACAACACTGACTCTATTGCAATTAAAATCAACTTAACACCAATTTCCTTTTGTCAGTTATAGCAGTAGCACGACTTCATATCTTTGTTACGACACAATTGTTAAAACAGATTCTACAAAAAGCTCATAACAAGGCTCATTATAAGGTTCAATAGACTTTAAAATAAAATTTACAGCGATTTAAATTGTTTTTAATTTCAGCGTCATTACGTATCCTAGATACCACATAGAATGTACGAAAAGCTCATAACAAGGCTAACCATAAGATTCAAGAGACATTAAAATAAAATTTACAGCGATTTATTTGAGTTAGTTTTAGTATCAGCGTGATTTCGTTTCCTACACACCGTATATAAGAAATATAAAATGTACGGAAAGCTCATAACAAGGTTGATTATGAGGTTGAAAAGATATTAAAATAAAATGTACAGCGATTTATTTGAGTTGGTTTTAGTATCAGCGTGATTTCGTATCCTAGACACCATATACAGTTAACATAGATTGTACGAAAAGCTCATAACAATGCTGACTATGAAGTTCAAGAGACATTAAAATAATATTTACAGCGATTTATTTGAGTTGGTTTTAGTATGAGCGTGATTTCCTATCCTAGATACCACATAGATTGTAAGAAAATCTCATAGCAATGCTGACTATGAAGTTCAAGAGACATTAAAATAACATTTACAGCGATTTATTTGAATTGGTTTTGGTATCAGCGTGATTTCGTATCCTAGGTACCACATAGATTGTACGGAAAGCTCATAACAAGGCTGACTATGAAGTTCAAGAGACATTAAAATAAAATTTACAGCAATTTATTTGAGTTGGTTTTAGTATCAACGTGATTTCGTATCCTAGATACCACAAAGATTGTACGAAAAGCTCATAACAAGGCTGACTATAAGGTTCAAGAGACATTAAAATAAAATTTACAGAGATTTATTTGAGTTGGTTTTAGTATCAACATGATTTCGTATCTTAGATACCACATACATTGTACGAAAAGCTCATAACAAGGCTGACTATGAAGTTCAAGAGACATTAAAATAAAATTTACAGCAATTTATTTGAGTTGGTTTTAGTATCAACGTGATTTCGTATCCTAGATACCGCAAAGATTGCACGAAAAGCTCATAACAATGCTGACTATGAAGTTCAAGAGACATTAAAATAAAATTTACAGCGATTTAATTTGGTTTTAGTATCAGCGTGATTTCGTATCCTAGATACCACATAGACTGTACGGAAAGCTCATAACAATGCTGACTATGAAGTTCAAGAGACATTAAAATAAAATTTACAGGGATTTAAGTTGGTTTTAGTATCAGCGTGATTTCGTATCCTAGATACCGCAAAGATTGCACGAAAAGCTCATAACAATGCTGACTATGAAGTTCAAGAGACATTAAAATAAAATTTACAGCGATTTAATTTGGTTTTAGTATCAGCGTGATTTCGTATCCTAGATACCACATAGACTGTACGGAAAGCTCATAACAATGCTGACTATGAAGTTCAAGAGACATTAAAATAAAATTTACAGAGATTTAAGTTGGTTTTAGTATCAGCGTGATTTCGTATCCTAGATACCACATAGACTGTACGGAAAGCTCATAACAATGCTGACTATGAAGTTCAAGAGACATTAAAATAACATTTACAGAGATTTAAGTTGGTTTTAGTATCAGCGTGATTTCGTATCCTAGATACCACATAGACTGTAGGAAAAGCTCATAACAATGCTGACTATGAAGTTCAAGAGAAATTAAAATAAAATTTACAACTATTTATTTGAGTTGGTTTTAGTATTAGCATGATTTCGTATCATAGATACCATATACACTTAGTAAGTTAACATAGATTGTACTAACAGCTCATAACAACATTGACTGCAAGGTTCAATGGCCATATTACAACGATATACTTGCCAGATCAATTATTACCACGATTTCGTAATCGAGTTACCACATAAAATTATATATTGCATTAAGGACGCACAACAAGGCTGATTGCAAGGCCAAATTATAATTAAAATTAACTTAACAGTGATTTCCTTACGTTGGTTTTAGTATAACCACGATTAAGTATCCAAGCAACCACCTATCACGCACGAACCACGGGTCACAACTGCAGAACTTGGTCCAATTGATCTTGTTTGGCGTTTTTCGGATTGGCTAATTGCAGGTCGCTAGAGCTGGAAACGTTATGCTTCCATTTACCTGGGCCAAGAATTACGATCGTTGTAGTAATTGTATCTCCACTAAGCACGCAATAGTTTAATCAGGGATGTCCAACCGCACTGGATGTAGTGTTAACTCATATACAGCGATAGAATGACTGCATTCATGGTTGTAATGGGAATAGGATCCCCTTGCCTGAATTTATAGCAGCCAAGTAAGAGTTTAAAGAATATTGCCGTATACTTACAGTTTCATGGCGCTAGGAGTGATTTCTAACTTATGGTGCCGTTAGTTCAAGAGATATTAGCTCCACTGACGAAAAATAGATGTTACTTAGAGCTACGTGTACAAATAGTTCATCTGACATCAGATGACGAAGTGAGAGGAATAACGACAGTAAAAAGAGGAAGAGAGACAAATAAATATAGTAAAAACAGAGAAAGAGAGGAATGAAGACAGCAAAAATGGAGAACAGGAGAGAGGAATAACGATAGTAAAAAGAGAGGAAGGAAAAGGATTAAAGATAGTGAAAAGAGAAGAAGAAAGATGAATAAAGATAGGAAAACAGAAAAAGAGAGAGGAATAACGATAATAAAAAAGAGAAAAGAGAGAAAGAAAGAGAGGATTAAAGATAGTAACAAGAGAGGAAAAAGAGAAGAATAATGATAGTAAAAAATGAGGAACACAGAGACATAAAGATGGTAAAAAGAGAGGAATAAAGACAGTAAGAGGCGAGGAAGAGAGAGGAATAATGATAGTAAAAAAGAGGAAGACAGAGACATAAAGATGGTAAAAAGAGAGGAATAAAGACAGTAAGAGGAGAGGACGAGACAGAGGAATAATGATAGTAAAAAAGAGGAAGACAGAGACATAAAGATGGTAAAAAGAGAGGAATAAAGACAGTAAGAGGAGAGGAAGAGACAGAGGAATAATGATAGTAAAAAAGAGGAAGACAGAGACATAAAGATGAAAAAAGAGAGGAATAAAGACAGTAAGAAGAGAGGAAGAGAGAGGAATAAGGATACTAATAAAAGAGGAAGACAGAGACATAAAGATGAAAAAAGAAAGGAATAAAGACAGTAAGAGGAGAGGAAGAGACAGAGGAATAATGATAGTAAAAAATGAGGAAGACAGAGACATAAAGATGGTAAAAAGAGAAGAATAAAGACAGTAAGAGGAGAGGAAGAGACAGAGGAATAATGATAGTAAAAAAAGAGGAAGACAGAGACATAAAGATGGTAAAAAGAGAGGAATAAAGACAGTAAGAGGAGAGGAAGAGACAGAGGAATAATGATAGTAAAAAAGAGGAAGACAGAGACATAAAGATGGTAAAAAGAGAGGAATAAAGACAGTAAGAGGAGAGGAAGAGAGAGGAATAATGATAGTAAAAAAGAGGAAGACAGAGACATAAAGATGAAAAAGAGAGGAATAAAGACAGTAAGAGGAGAGGAAGAGACAGAGGAATAATGATAGTAAAAAAAGAGGAAGACAGAGACATAAAGATGAAAAAAGAGAGGAATAAAGACAGTAAGAGGAGAGGAAGAGACAGAGGAATAATGATAGTAAAAAAAGAGGAAGACAGAGACATAAAGATGAAAAAAGAGAGGAATAAAGACAGTAAGAGGAGAGGATGAGAGAGGAATAATGATAGTAAAAAAAAAGGATGACAGAGACACAAAGATGAAAAAAGAGAGAAATAAAGACAGTAAGAGGAGAGGAAGAGAGAGGAATAATGATAGTAAAAAAAAGGATGACAGAGACATAAAGATGAAAAAAGAGAGGAATAAAGACAGTAAGAGGAGAGGAAGAGAGAGGAATAATGATAGTAAAAAAAGAGGAAGACAGAGACATAAAGATGGTAAAAAGAGAGGAATAAAGACAGTAAGAGGAGATGAAGAGACAGAGGAATAATGATAGTAAAAAAAGAGGAAGACAGAGACATAAAGATGGTAAAAAGAGAGGAATAAAGACAGTAAGAGGAGAGGAAGAGATAGAGGAATAATGATACTAATAAAAGAGGAAGACAGAGACATAATGATGAAAAAGAGAGGAATAAAGACAGTAAGAGGAGAGGAAGAGACAGAGGAATAATGATAGTAAAAAAAGAGGAAGACAGAGACATAAAGATGAAAAAAGAGAGGAATAAAGACAGTAAGAGGAGAGGAAGAGAGAGGAAAATGATAGTAAAAAAAGAGGAAGACAGAGACATAAAGATGAAAAAAGAGAGGAATAAAGACAGTAAGAGGAGAGGAAGAGAGAGGAATAATGATAGTAAAAAAAGAGGAAGACAGAGACATAAAGATGAAAAAAGAGAGGAATAAAGACAGTAAGAGGAGAGGAAGAGACAGAAGAATAATGACAGTAAAAAAAGAGGAAGACAGAGAGATAAAGATGAAAAAAGAGAGGAATAAAGACAGTAAGAGGAGAGGAAGAGAGAGGAATAATGATAGTAAAAAAAGAGGAAGACAGAGACATAAAGATGAAAAAAGAGAGGAGTAAAGACAGTAAGAGGAGAGGAAGAGAGAGGAATAATGATACTAATAAAAGAGGAAGACAGAGACATAAAGATGAAAAAAGAGAGGAATAAAGACAGTAAGAGGAGAGGAAGAGACAGAGGAATAATGATAGTAAAAAAAGAGGAAGACACAGACATAAAGATGAAAAAAGAGAGGAATAAAGACAGTAAGAGGAGAGGAAGGGACAGAGGAATAATGACAGTAAAAAAAGAGGAAGACAGAGACATAAAGATGAAAAATGAGAGGAATAAAGACAGTAAGAAGAGAGGAAGAGAGGGGAATAATGATAGTAAAAAAAGAGGATGACAGAGACATAAAGATGAAAAAAGAGAGGAATAAAGATAGTAAGAGGAGAGGAAGAGACAGAGGAATAATGATAGTAAAAAAGAGGAAGACAGAGACATAAAGATGAAAAAGAGAGGAATAAAGACAGTAAGAGGAGAGGAAGAGATAGAGGAATAATGATACTAATAAAAGAGGAAGACAGAGACATAAAGATGAAAAAAGATAGGAATAAAGACAATAAGAGGAGAGGAAGAGATAGAGGAATAATGATACTAATAAAAGAGGAAGACAGAGACATAAAGATGAAAAAAGAGAGGAATAAAGACAGTAACTTGATTAAGAGAACAGATAATCAAAACAAGAACATGCGTTAAATTTTTGGCAGATGTTACGAGAACGCTGCAATATGATAGACGCGGAATTTGCAGGAAGTGTTGATAGACATCTTTGCACTCGCTAAACTCGAATTTCCCCGCCTGTGAACAACAATATTGGACCAATAATGCAATTATCTGTCTTCTATTTGCCGAAATGACAAATCAGAATATTTTAATTGTATTGTGGTGACAAGTCAGAGAAAATTCGATAGTGTGTAAAGTGAACTATATTCTAGAACAGCTTAGCCGCAACAAAATCATCAATTTTAAATTATTTTTTATCAAAAATGACGAACGAAAAATGTGCCAGGTTACTGCTTAAATAATGGGTTGAAGGACACGCAACTTTAACAACAAGTGATGTTATCTCAGAATTCTGATGGATAATATAAAAACCGTCAATAATAGTAATTTTCTTAAAATAAAACACATATTTTCTGTTCTGGTAACAATGGTTATTAAAGGAGAAAAATTCGTTCAAGCGCCGAGATCAAATTCAGATCCTTGGTTCTACGTACCAATTGCTCTAACCACTGAGCTACGCCGAAGTTCAATCCACAGCACCGGATCGATTTTTTCTCCTCTAATAACCATTGCTACTATAACAGATATATTCTACAGGACCAAAAATTAATCTTTACCTATATATTTTCTATTTTAACTGTGCATATTTTGTTATTTTAGTGCATATATTCTGGTTTATATGTGCATATATATTTTTCCCGTTTTTATTGCATATGAATCCGCCCCCTAATAATCACTGTCAGGCTCAGGTGTGGCTTAGTTCTCATAATAACCCTACTCTTTCAATGTTCACTGAAGTTAACGGAGTCATGTGTTATGCGAAATTTATACGAGTAGGATTTTCAGGCGAGTGAACCAATATCTGTAGCCAATATTGCTTCAGGTAGAGAAAGTAGAGTGACAAGTAAGAAGACGATTTGTGACGTAATATTCAGCTCAGTTTATTAGATGATGTTACAGTTTGTTCCTAAACTTTGCTGTCGACAACTCACCTCCCCTTATATAAGGACATCATTTTATTTTTACTTGCATTTTTATTGTACCTGCATTTCTGAATGTACTTCACTCACACCCCTTCACTAATGCCCTTGCTCCCGTCAGACACACAAACTTACGGCCGCTGTTGCATTCGAAGTCTTCAAGCAGTGAAGTAAACACTGCAGTGTATAGTGTGTTTCATAAATATGATTGCGTTTTCTATAGAAGAAAGAACCTATATTAATAATATCGTACTAAAAAATTATATTCAAGAAACGATAAATTCAATTTCATAGACTATGCTTCAAAATGTTTTTAATAATATGCGTACTGAATTGAAGCCTGCATTGTAATGAACGGCAACCATTTTCAGCAACTTGTTTAAAAATTCAGATTAGCTTTTTTTGAATTGAGGTGGCTAGAAGCAAAGGAATGCTAGTGACATTTGTAATAACATGAGTTAAGTGCATCCAGTGTAAGAAAAAGTATCTAAAATTTTAGTGGCAAAGGGATATTTTAATCGCATCACACATTAAATTTTAAATAAAAATTTCACCGATTTTACGAAAGCTTAAATATTTAAACCCCATTTTCTCAAAAGTAACTTAAGTGCACTAACAGCTCTTTACTTATGAGCCCCTCAAATTAAATGCACTCTCTATATTGTATGTTAACACCAATAATTAATATGCTAAATAAAGTAGACATTACATAACGAACATAGTCGCCTGAAAAGTTGAATTTTTGAAAAAAAAAAAAAAATGTTACTACTCTACTGTATTTTGATAAATTCCGTAAAAGTGATGATCAAACTGAAAATCGTAATATTATATTTCCCTACAACATAAATGGATGCACTACTTTTCTCTCCTCCTATACCCAGTAAAATGATTTGTTTACATATTGCACTAGTAACATCAAACTCCTGTAATGGAAGGGGGCAACAGTGTTTCCGAGTATAGCCAGGTTAATGTTAAAAATGTTGGTAAAAATAAAGTGATGTCCCTGTAGTTTTCAATAAGGCCACCAAATAATGTTAGTAGTTACCGAACAATTATAATGATAGAAACTAACTTATTGTTTTCAAGTTTAGAAAATAGTAAGTATTGTTTCTTCCTTATTCGTACATTCATGTCGTAGTCCATTCACTTCAAGCTTTGCTAAGATGGATCATCTTGCTCAATTTGAATATTTAATTAAAGGCAAAATTCAATTACGTCTTTAAAGAGAAAAAGGCAATGAGGTCAAAGATAATTATACAAAATAAAATTTCAGAACAAGTTATGCATTTTAAACACCTAGTGTCTGCTGTTATACATGGCGAGGTCATAGAAGTTACTGCTGAAATTCATAAATCTTATATGGCGTGCGATTTGATTAAGAGATCTTTTACAAAGATAGCACGGGAGAATATTCAATTGAAGTTTACAGTGTTATAACACTTCCACAGTTATTATGTGGGAACAAGAAAGGGGTACATGGAAAGGAAACAAAGAAATTGGACAGGACAGTTTTATGACTAGTAAAAAGATTGCAGGGCAAGTGTACAGCAAGTTAAAGAACAAACTCGAAGAGACAAAATACTTATATGGATGCTAAAACAGAAGATAGAGCTTGAGGTCTAGAAAAAGATGGTTACAGCCTAGGAAAGATGAAGCATAAATGGTACACGATTATGACTGAAGATACTATTATTATTTTCATCGCCACCATCCATATTCAAGGATCATTTGATTAGTTTTTTCCCCGACTTTATGCTGAACCAGTAGTAACAGCGAGCAGTCTTGCTCATCTTTTTATTGTGATACGAGACAATTGTTTAAGATAACTTACTAGTATTGTTAGTATGACGCAAGATTACCATTTTACCACTTAAGATAACTTCCTCATCTTGTTAGTATGATAATGATAATCATTTAAGAAAACTGACTTGTGTTGCAAGATTGCCATTTATGGTAACTTCCTCATCTTGTTAGTATGGTAAAGATAATAATTTAAGAAAACTTACTTGTGTTGTTAGTATAATGCAAGATTGCCATTTAAGATAATTTTCTCATGTTGTTAGTATGATAAAGACAATCATTTAAGAAAACTTACTTGTGTTGTTAGTACGTTGTAAGATTGCCATTTAAGATAACTTTCTCATCTTGTTAGTATGATAAAGACAATCATTTAAAAAAACTTCCTTGTGTTGTTAGTATGTTGCAAGATAGCCATTTAAGATAACTTTCTCATCTTGTTAGTATGATAAAGACAATCATTTAAGAAAACTTACTTGTGTTATTACTATGACGCAAGATTATCATTTTACCACTTAAAGTAACTTCCTCATCTTGTTAGTATGATAAAGACAATCATATAAGATAACTTACTTGTGTTGTTAGTATGTTGCAAGATTGCCATTTAAGATAACTTTCTCATTTTGTTAGTATGATAAAGACAATCATTTAAGGTAACTTACTTGTGTTATTAGTATGACGCAAGATTACCATTTTACCACTTAAGGTAACTTAATCATCTTGTTAGTATGATAAAGACAATCATTTAAGATAACTTACTTGTGGTGTTAGTATGATGCAAGATTGCAATTTAAAGTAACTTCCTCATCTTGTTAATATGATAAAGACAATCTTATAAGATAACTTACTTGTGGTGTTAGTATACGCAAGATTGCCATTTAAGATAACTTCCTCATCTTGTTAATATGATACAAGAGAATCATTTAAAATAACTGTGCATTTTTAACGGAAGGGAGGTAGGCTAAATATTCACTTTTCTGATAAGAAATCGAATCATGGCCGCTAAATCTGAAACCAGAAATTTATCATCTTTAACTACAACCGGTTATTATTATTATTATTATTATTATTATTATTATTATTATTATTATTATTATTATTATTATTACTGTATAAAGGGATTGCGGTAAACAATTTAGAGGCACGATTTACAGCGTGAAACTGGAGTTTCTCAGTGGATTGTGTCGGTGAGGACTTGTTGAGTAGAAGACAATTAACTATTAAAAATACGGCTCTGACCAACTTTCATATTGCGTGAGTCACGGAAAAACCAAATCCGGAGATGTTTCCGCCCGAGATATAGGCAACCACAACGTTCAACTCCTTTTAAATGCTACAGCACTAAAGAACTGCCTGCCAGGCGGTATCCTAGCAACGAACGACAGTTTCGCACAGAAGCTTTGCTCTGGACTAGAGTTTAACGAACTACAAACATCAAAAGGACGATTTTTTGTACGATTCTGTGCTACTGCTTAGTATTGCGAGCCTTTAAAACATTACCATTGAAATTCCGTTGTCATTTATTTACTTCGTGAAAATACGATTTATAGAACTTTATTTTACTTAAAGATATTTTAGAACCATAAGCAAGTTAAACTATGACTTGCAATATAGCTTACAAAAAAGCTTACTACGCTCTACATATCTTAAATTACTTTATCCATGACCATAACAAAAAAAAAAATGCCTTTACTGAATACTTTTGCGTTTGTAAAGGAGGCTTTCATTCAACATTACTTTATTCCAATAGTGAGATAAAGACTTTACCTCACAGTTTGAACTTTACCTCACAGTTTATTAATATTTTCCTAGTACCCGGGCACACACGTATACTTTTCCATTGAACTATTACTCAAGAAGTTAATATATTAGTTACTAGTTGTCACTACCTCTACTTCTTTATTACCATTTCTTAAATCTTCATACACTCAATCTCCTTCTCCTTTCTCTATCTATTACTACGTCGTAATTTGTGCATTGCATCCATATCCAATATGTATTTTTATTTTAATTTTGTAATAATTTATCTTTTGGGATACCAGGAGACTTTGAACCTGCGAAGTTGGGTCTATAGGATTTAATAAGAATTTAATAAGAACACGCCTTAGTCAACTGAGCTACACAGACACGATAATTGTTTACGTTTTAATATTCCTTTTAAGTTTACAGAAGTAAAATGTAAAATTATTTTAATCACATTAGTCCCGTGAACGCTTCTAAATAATCCCTGAAACTTCAAAAAGATAGAAATACACGTTTAAAATGAAAAAAAAAATATTAAAATTATATAATTAATTATAATTTGTTATTTATCAAACGCCTTAGATACCATTCTTCACTATTCATGGCCTCCTATATCATGATCTACCTAGTACACGTAACGATTCTAAAATCCATGTCGTGATATCTGATTATATGAGGACTTTATTTTCAACATATTTTCTTTTACTGTATAAAACAAAATTTTTGTTATGGTCATGGATAAAATTACGTGTGGTACTTGTGAGCGTGATCTTCATTGCGCTCGTGTAATTTAAGCACGAGGCTGACGCCTCGTGCTTAAATCTTTTCACTCGCGCAATAAAGATACACTTACCTCGCAAGTGCCATAAATAACTATTATTTCCTTAAACAAGATTTTAATGTCGCTACACCAATCGCAGTTTTATCTAGCGTTGGTGCAAGTGGTAACAGATTCGAGTCAAAATATTAGCCGCGGGCTTATATAACATTAATTCTACGGTTGGAAAAAGCAGGTAATCGGGACAAATGTAAACCTACAACCGAGCGTAGTTATGCAGCAGAAGTACCCCTAGCTACTTCTATGCCACGCCGCTGGCCCTTACATTATTAAAATCTGATGATATTAACATTTAAATAATATTAGAGGAACTTGACTAGTCTAAGTAACCACGCTTAATATAAAGTGAAATACCGTTGATTACAACTTGAAGAAAATATAGTTCAAAAAGAATAATTTGAAAGCCATCTCATTAAAACATGATTTGACACGAATATTCTTTCTATTAACATTGCTAGAACCTACAGTTATTTCTTTTTCATTAACTGGTAAATGAAATGTCATAAGGAATTGTGGCTTACACGCAGTTTATGCTGAAATCAGTGTCCGCCATATTAGACAACTTTTGTACATTCATCAATAAATGACATAGCCAGATTTCTCCGAGTACTTCGGTTCTTTCGACTTCCATTATGAAATTTACAGGGTCATCATTTTATTTTTACTAACATTTCTAATATTAACCTGGCTATACCTTTGGATTAACGATTGAGAACCGAAAACACCGTTTGCTACTCCCTTCCACGGCTGGAGTTCAATGATACTGGCGTAATATACAAACAAATCACTTTACTTGGTATAGGAGGGGAGAAAAGTAGTTTATCCATTTACGTAAACTAGGAAATACCGCGATTTTGAGTTTGACAATTTTCATCAGGTTTTTGTTTAATCAAAATATAGTACTGTATTAACAATAAGTGTTTTTACTCACGAACTGAGCTGTCCATGCGGACGTATACATTATGCAGTATATATTATACTGTCTACAGCACATTAGCGTACAATATAGAGAATAAAGTTAAATTGAAAAATAATCATAATATGGATATTTAAACACATTTTTGAAGATGGTGGCCGTTCATTTTGATAAAGGCTTCAGTTCTTTTGTGCATATTATCGCACTATAGAGTATTGCACCTAATTCCAATTAGGCCTACCAGTTTCGTCCTTCGTACTAATAACTCATGTTGAAATAATTCTGTACCTACTCTATAAAAGAGAATCTTACATACTGTAAATTCAATCTTCACTTCTGTTCGAACCGAAAAGATAAAATTACTCAGACATGCTATCCGCTGTCCGTCCAAGTGGTTTTGTCGCAGGGTCGTAGAAAGGGGGCAAATCGCGTGACAGTTAGTTACTTAACGAGGCCCTTTTATTTAAGTTATTTTAAACAGTTGCATAATATTACGTAGACGTCTAATTCCTAACAGAAATTAATGTTTTCAGGAAAGAACTAAGACAGCCCAGCCACTAGCCTTTATGGAGGGACGAGCAGAAGCGAGTAGGGTAAACTGGAATGCGACGTAGACAAACGGACGACAGTACCTATGCGAAAATATGATTCAATATTGAAAGCTCTTTCGTCACTGGAAAACGCGAACATGTTTCTGGAACATACTATACTAACTCAGTACTGTTTACTATGACCGTGAGGTGGCTTCGACTGCATTCACGGCCTTGGTTCTGTGTGGAGGACGATTGGAAGTTTACTGGTAGAGTGGGTGGGAGTGAAGTACATTTAAAAACTCAGGTATAATAAAAATTGAAGTAAAAATAAAATGATGTACTTGTAGAAATGAGCGTTGGATGTATGTGATCATGAATTTGGAGGCTTGTACAGTAGGCTGCGTTAGATAATGACAAAAAGTCGGTGAAGTAATTACGTTCCTTTGTGCTACTTGCTATCTCAGTCGCTCACACTCCTGTACAAGGCACTTCAAAGAAATCCGGACTTCCATTACATTTTCGGATTCCCATGTCCACTGCCCGAGTTAAAATCCGGTATGAGTAAGTGAGATCACCGTGAAGATGATGATGGTGATGAACATGACCGTGAAGATGCCGAATATTGATGGCTAATAAGTGATAATTCTTATCTGTAAATTTGCATGTGATTCAAATAACTGCTTTAAAATTTATTTTTTGCACGATAGTGTGTTTTCTCGTCGTTACAGCAGCAAAGGCCGCCACGATTGAAAGTTGATTTTACTGAAGTATATTGAAATAAGCTATTACAAATAACTGCTCTAGAGTTTTAATGAAAACCACTGTATTTATGTACGCTACAATTCTACAATACATGTAAAATTCATACGCAAAACCCAGTGTTAATTAATATACCTTATACGAAACAAATCACTGCATTTGAAAAGTATACTGAGCTTTATTTAAACAATTCCAACTTCACTTAAGGGGTTAGGTACAGCTTACAGCAGTAAAATTTTGGAAATATTCAATATTTTCTTCCTCCATTACTGTATCTTGTACAATAATGAAAATTAGTATGTGTAAAACACTGTCCTTATGCTATATGAAAAAAAATATTTTCACTATTAAAAAATATATATACTTTCAAAATGCAGTTCACTGTGCAGTGATGAAGCATTTTCCACATAACTCAAAAACTATCAAACATTCTGTGATGATTTTTTTTATATTTATTTATGCATGTCATATCTACAATATGATGCAAGATCACTTCTCTACCTTTAATAGATTATCCGATAAAACATAAATTCGTTAACAAAAATGGTCAAATATTAGTATTTTCTTCTAACACAAAATAAACAAAATAATTTATTATGGAATGTAGTTGAAAGAGCATGATATTATAAATATGAGTTTCAGCAATAAAATAAAAGAGAGAGAACATGAAGTTAACAAGTTTGTGAGTTATGAGGGAAACGCTTCATCACTGCACAGTGCACTATCACCATTATGAATTTTGAAGAAAAAATAATAATATTTTTTTTAATCGTAAAAATATTTTTTCATATAGCAGAAGGACAGTGTTTTACACATACCGATTTTAATTATTATACAAGATACAGTAATGGAGGAAAACAATGTTGAATATTTCCAAAAATTTTACTGCTGTAAGCTGTACCTAACTCCTTAACAAAACGAAATAAAAATTATTCCAATTGAACATGAAATATTACAAGTACCTGAATCATTTTTACTCCTTCACATTGAAGTTGATGGTGAAGATTGTACTCCGCTCGTTTTTCAAACTTTTCCTCGATTTTGTAAAAAGCACTTCCCAACCTTGTATCGTAATATACTATTTCCCAACTAGACAAAATTTTTATTATGTTTCTGCTTTGCAAGATCTTCTACTCGCGAACAAAATATTAGTTAAATGTTCATTTCTGTGAACATAATAAATGATGTAGTTAATCTAAATAATAGTTAATAGTCCACGGTCTTGCCAAAAATGATAGTTCACGTCGAATAGTCATGATTACTTTCAGAGAGAATAGGGAACAGGGACTTATTCTGGACCCATCACTCCGATTCGAACATCACACAGGTCAACCAGAAGAGTGAACCAAGAAAATAAAAATATATATGAGTCCACAATTCCCTATTATATATCCAAATACCATCTTCAGGAGCTAGAAGTAATCGGTTAATGGTTGGCACACGCGGTACCATAACTCAGTTCGCGGACAAGTGGAGGCGTCTCGATCAACCCATGAAGAACTTCCGTGAAATAGTGATTATGGCTCTACGAGATTCGATTTGAATTTTGAGGAATCATCTCTATATCTAAGGAAATATTTCGCTCAATAGAACTTATCAGTAATTATTTAAAAATCAATCACATTTACATATTTAATTATGATCTAATTTTCTTTTCTTTTATTGAAACCACTTTTACCTTGTCAATAATGGCAGCCTGTGAATTCAGGAGGTTGTTTTTCAATAAGACTATATATACAGGGTAGAAGGTAACCTTTTACAATTCTTCTGGGATATGATGTCTCGAATTATGACAAACAAAAAAGTCTAATAATATTTTGTTCCCAGAAGGACGATTTTCGAAAAAAAAAAAAAAAAAAAAAAAAAAGTCTTTTGTAACCTGAAATTATGATTAAGTTTTTCATGAAACTGCTCAAAATTGGATTTTTATCTCATGTAGGATGATAAAGTAAGCTATGTATGGCCATGTTACAGTAGTATTTGCATGGAAAATAACACAAATGTCGAATAAGTCGCGTTAATAGCCGTGTACACATTGCATGGGAA
Organism: Periplaneta americana; assembly: GCF_040183065.1. Lineage (NCBI taxonomy): Eukaryota > Metazoa > Arthropoda > Insecta > Blattodea > Blattidae > Periplaneta > Periplaneta americana. The sequence goes on along the minus strand of NC_091131.1, from coordinate 61,187,547 downwards.
CAGGGCTGTGACACGCTGGCAACACTGTTTCTTACGTACGCAAACCATGTGGCAGAGCTATGTGTACGGAGCGGACGATACGCTTACATTCACTTCGTCATTAGTTGCAGGCTACGTGCAGTTCGAAGCAGTTGAAACACAACGAGATGCCAGAGTTTTCTAATCGTGAGTATCTGGACATGTTATTAATTTATGGCGAAGCTGGTCATAATGCCGCTGCAGCTGCTCGCTTATACCGTGATAGATAACTGGATCAGGAGTGTGAAAGTTGTAGACATGCAAATGGTGGACACTTTGAACAACACCTTTAAAAGACACTGTAGAGAATGGTTACAAAATTTAACAGTGTACCTCACATAATGTGTATCATTTTCATTTAGTTTCAAAGTTGTTTATTTCTTCCAAACATTGTATTGTAATTGAGTTGGAGTGACATCAACTGTGTGATCCTCAATGTAAAATAATACTGTATTTAAAGGATTAATTTTCTTTTATTCATAATTGTTCATTCTACTGTATTATTGGTGAAATTACCTTAAAATTTAACGTGTTTGTTCGTACTAAATTTAGTGCTGAAACGATACAATAACGAACGTTTCATCATAGATAACGAATAACATAGTTCATGTAATTAACATGTTACGATTACATAAATTTTGATTTGACTGCATTCTCAATAGATGTTCTTGTTTACAAAACGGTATGTGTGTACATCATCTCAAAACCCCGTCAAGTAGATGATTGGAGCCGCATTCAGTATGCTGGGATGCAATGATCTCGCGAAGTAAACACTGCTATTGTCTACAACGTTGCAAAATTGCAACATTCGTTTTCTCGAATTGTTACAAAAACTATTGGTCGTATGAAAAAATATTATTTGACAAAACGTTCCAAATGACATGATCTGTTATGTGTGTGAAGGATTGTAAAAGGTTACCTTCCACTCTGTGTGTGTATATATACTAAATGATCACTTTTGTAGATATGAGGTTTCACATCTTAGACATCGATATGATAATGATGATAATGACGATGATGATGATAATGATTAACATGGCCGTGAATATGACGGCGCCGAACACGATGATGATAAACATGACCGTGGTGATAGTGAAGATGACGATAAAATTAAATAGTAATGGTGGTGATGGTAAAGGAACCCTTTCCGATATTAGGTAGGCTAATGCATTCCAAGTCCGCTAGTGAGTATTCAGAAAGTCCTGCAGTGCTCGATCGGCGAGACCAAAGTCTCGGAGACAAAAGAGGATGCCTGAAGTGTGCTCCAAGCTCTGAAGGGGCTCTCCACGCAGCAGTGGGCTGCACAGCAACAGCTACTGTCTACCCGTCCACGAGTCGGCCAGATTCTCGCGATTCAAAGTGTGATTTCTATGTTCTCTGGATGCTCCCGTTTCCTCTGCTACGTCTCCATGATTTCATTCCCTGTGACAGTCCATAAAACATGCATAATGTCGTACCGTTTCTGTGATCCAAGACTAACCCTGAAAAATCTGAACACTAGTGAACAATCAGCCATCTCCTCGCCCTTTTTTTCTCTTTTTCTTTGCCCATCTCTTTAACTCCTCCGTCGTCTTTTTATTTTATACTGTTTTTCTCTTTTCTCCCCTTCTAGCAGAATATCAAGACATTTTATTCTTCTCATCCCCCTCATATTTCTAAACTTGTGTTCATTCTCTTCGGCTCTTACTTTTCCCTTGGCATTTCTCGCTCCTCTTCATTCTCCTCTTCTTCCTCTATTCTTCCAGCTCCTGCTCTCTTCTCTCATACTCTTATATTTTCCTCCAACCGCGCACCCTATTCTTCTCCTCCCCTTCACTTTCGTGATATAATATTCTGTTTCAGTTTTTTTTTGCCTTAAACTTATTCTTACTACCGTCCTCCTTATTTTCCTTATCCAACTCTTCTCGTTCTTATCTTTCTACTATTCTTCTCTTTTGTACTATTATTATGTTTTCTTCTATTTGTTTTTCTTCTTCTCTACCTTTCTCATTCTTGTCCTTTTCCTACCCTTCTCATTCTTGTCCTTTTCCTACCCTTCTCATTCTTGACCTTTTCCTACCCTTCTCATTATTGTCCTTTTCCTACCCTTCTCATTATTGTCCTTTTCCTACCCTTCTCATTATTGTCCTTTTCCTACCCTTCTCATTCTTGTCCTTTTCCTACCCTTCTCATTCTTGTCCTTTTCCTACCCTTCTCATTATTGTCCTTTTCCTACCCTTCTCATTATTGTCCTTTTCCTACCCTTCTCATTCTTGTCCTTTTCCTACCCTTTTCATTCTTGTCCTTTTCCTACCCTTTTCATTCGTGTCCTTTTCCTACCCTTCTCATTCTTGTCCTTCTCCTACCCTTCTCATTCTTGTCCTTCTCCTACCCTTCTCATTCTTGTCCTTTTCCTACCCTTCTCATTCTTGTCCTTCTCCTACCCTTCTCATTCTTGTCCTTCTCCTACCCTTCTCATTCTTGTCCTTTTCCTACCCTTCTCATTCTTGTCCTTTTCCTACCCTTCTCATTCTTGTCCTTTTCCTACCCTTTTCATTCTTGTCCTTTTCCTACCCTTCTCATTCTTGTCCTTTTCCTACCCTTCTCATTCTTGTCCTTCTCCTACCTTTCTCATTCTTGTCCTTCTCCTACCCTTCTCATTCTTGTCCTTCTCCTACCCTTCTCATTCTTGTCCTTCTCCCACCCTTCTCATTCTTGTCCTTCTCCCACCCTTCTCATTCTTGTCCTTCTACCTTTCTCATTTTTGTCCTTTTCCTATCCTTCTCATTTTTGCCCTTTTCCTACCCTTCTCATTTTTGCCCTTTTCCTACCCTTCTCATTCTTGTCCTTTTCCTACCCTTCTCATTCTTGTCCTTTTCCTATCCTTCTCATTCTTGCCCTTTTCCTACCGTTCTCATTCTTGCCCTTTTCCTACCGTTCTCATTCTTCTCATTTTCCTATCCTTCTCATTCTTGCCCTTTTCTTACCGTTCTCATTCTTGTCCTTTTCCTATCCTTCTCATTCTTGTCCTTCTCCTACCCTTCTCATTCTTGTCCTTCTACCTTTCTCATTTTTGTCCTTTTCCTATCCTTCTCATTCTTGCCCTTTTCCTACCGTTCTCATTCTTGTCCTTTTCCTATCTTTGTCTTTCTTTTCTTTCTCCTACCCTTCTCATTCTTGTCCTTCTACCCTTCTCATTCTTGTCCTACCCTTCTTATTCTTGTCCTTCTCCTACCTTTCTCATTCTTGTCCTTCTCCTACCCTTCTCATTCTTATCCTTCTCCTACCCTTCTCATTCTTGTCCTTCTACCTTTCTCATTTCTGTCCTTTTCCTATCCTTCTCATTCTTGCCCTTTCCCTACCGTTCTCATTCTTGTCCTTTTCCTACCATTCTCATTCTTGTCCTTTTCCTATCCTTCTCATTCTTGTCTTTCTCATACCTTCATCATTCTTGCCCTTTTCCTACCCTTCGCATTCTTGTCCTTTTCCTACCCTTCGCATTCTTGTCCTTTTCCTACCCTTCGCATTCTTGTCCTTCTTCTACCCTTCTAATTATTGTCCTTCTACTACCTTGTCTTTCTTTTCCTTCTTCTACCCTTCTCTTTCTTGTCCTCCTACCCTTTTTTGTTCTATTACCGTTTCTTTCTTGTTTTACTCTTTTCTTTTTCTCCTTCTTGTCCATTCCAAGACGGTACAGTACATTTCTGATGTACCATGTGACACAAAGAAAGAATATTATATAGGCAAGCATGAAACGAGACACACTCAAAATTTATATAAGGATGCCCATACCAACACTGCTACACGGATTAGATTATTTAACTTTGAAGGAATAACGAAATCGAATAGAAGTTACAGAAATGTGATATCTTCCAGGAATTATTATCGGATACCGAAGAACAGATTGTATTGGAAATGAAGACATCAGGACTGAATTCAAGATCAGGGCCAGCTCGAGTTTCTTTCTGATGTTTGCTGAGTAACACATGTAAGAAGACATGTGAAAGACACAAACAATCAATCTTCGCTTCCATTTTTGAGCTCTACGGCAACCTTATTCTGCTGTCAAATTTTATCCTTCGGTTTTTCCAGCTTACTTTTCTGCCTTTCAGCCTGAGGTTTTATGTTTAAATGGAAATTGCACTAGATGTCTATCGTGGAAAGAAAGTTATTATTTATGTCGTTCTAGAAGACATTTTCAGAATAAACCATTTGTGGATTTTTATATTTTTTTATTTAAGTATGTTATTTTACGACGCTGTATCAACATCTCAGGTTATTTAGCGTCTGAATGAGGTGAAGGTGATAATGTCGATGAAATGAGTCCGGGGTCCAGCACAGAAAGTCACCTAGCATTTGCTCATACTGGATTGAGGGAAAACTGCGGAAAAAACCTCAAGCAGGTAACTTGTCCCGATCGGGATTAGAACCCGGGCCATCTGGTTTCGGGGCCAGACGCGCTAACCGTTACTCCACAAGTGTGGACCCATTTGTGGATTATTCGTTTATATTCGTATTATCTTATTTAATCAACTAAATTATACGAGTAATTAAGTAAGACAAATAGCATTAGAATTATTTCAGCATTTTTAATGCTTTCACTGTGAATTCAACAGGCATACTGTGGATTTGTATAATCTGTTTCCGGCGCCAGTAGGTTACTGACCAATCAGAATGAAGATGTCCTATGTAAACACATATCCACTCATCCGGATTGTTCAGAAGAAAGGAAGCAAAGGAATAACCATATAATTTAAATTAAATATGAGTGCCTTTTCATAGATTACACCTAATACTGCTAATAAGATTAATAATATAAACACACTTCTTCACAAATCAACTTTGCCTGTGTAATACTTGAACATCTCTCTAAAACTCTTCAAATTCAATTCAATTCAATTCAATTCAATTCAATTCAATTCAATTCAATATGTAATTGATTTCAGTCTACTGGTCGCAAATGTATCTTTTTGTTGATTTGATTCTTAACTTCTTTTTTATTTTTGGACATACATACAATTATAAAAGTTGTAATAAATATCTGAAATAGAATTCAACAAGTGAAATGTCATTCACTGATTCTACATCTAGCGATTTCTTTGCTTAGAAACCATTTTTCATTTTAAAAAGTTTTTCAATACAATCACTGTTCCACACAAGTTGTTACATTCACACCACTTGTTCTGAAATTACATTGAACTAGTGGAAAAGTTTTGCTTGCCGGAAGTATTTTTCTAAATTGCTGAATTGTTAAATTCACACCACTTGCTCTGAAATTACATTGAACTATTGGAAAAGTTTTGCTTGCCGGAAGTATTTTTTCTAAATTGCTGAACTGGTTAAAACATTTGCTGTCGTCTGTGTTTACATCTTCCTCAATCGTCAAAGTAATTCAATCTCCCACAACGAAGTAAAAGAATTTTAAAAAATCGAACACTTAAGCAAGAAAATCCCCCTTAAATATTCAGTCCATACTTATCGAAATGATCATAGCATTCAATAGGCTACTATCAGCGTCGTCAATCTTGAGAATCGCAGGACGCATGTAACGTAAGACCTACCAACTTACGAGAGATGAAATGCGGACGATAAGAATTTAGTAGGGAATATCCTTTTTAATAATAATAATAATAATAATAATAATAATAATAATAATAATAATAATAATAATAAAAACAGCAATGTGACAAAACGTAACATTGAATCAGTGGCGAAGCTAAAGTGTAAATACTGAGTAGGCTCAAAAAAATCTGCTTACCTTGTATCTTTTTATAGAGCAGATTTTATCGGTTTTTCTGTCAAAATATTTTGTGACAGATCCCACAAGAAGATGACGACCACTCATTTTCACCCCTAAACAGAATACAGGTATAACAATACAACTTATATGTCTCATAGCAACCTGCTGTTAGCCAAGGTTTTTGTCACACCATGAAAATTGAAAATTTATATTTTGTCTTACTCCATCCATTATTTTAATATGTAAATGTGGTGTCGATTTCTTATCTTTCTAAGCACATTTGTTTCATACGTCCAACTTGAAAACGGTTTTCCTTTTAATTCTACAAATAATGACCTCAAAGTTCTCTCAGTATGAGCCATTTTAAGCAAAATTAATATGTAACAGATACACACGCGAGTACTTTGGATTAAACTAAACTCAACAATGCAGCGCTTCGGAGAACCAATATAGTGCGACGTAATATTGTGACGGAAGGCTAGATCAAGAAAAATCCATTTTACTTTCCTTGGGCTAGTCTCTTTTCGTACTGAGATGTAGCGAATCGATACCCCCTCCCCGGTTCCTCCTCAAGCTTGCGAGTCAAGGTCGTAACCATGTCTTTAGAGGCTTTATGCCTTATGCCTCGCTGCTCGCACTGCTCTCTCCATACTGGAATGGCTGACAAAAGTTAACTTAATATATGGAAGAATCGGAGTGCAACCAAATGTAACGAAATATCATTATTACAAACTTATAGGCCTACTGTTACTAGGAATAATAATTCAAATTTTTTGGGTCAGCTAAGCCTCAAAAGCCTCTCAAGAGCATCGCCACTGCATTGAACAAAAAAATTATATGATCACATAAAAATCCCGGAGATTAGGTCTATATTGTTGTCAACTCGGATTATAAATATATCGCAAAGTTCTTCGCCTACAATATTTGGCGACGTCAGAAGTGTCTGGCGTACTCTAAAGGTAAGCGTTCACTACATCATATCGCACTCATCGGACGAATCGCACGGATCGGAAAAAGACTATCTTTGCTGTAATTGTTATGTAACCACGTTCACTACATCGTATCGCACGCATCGCCTCTCGGCAAATCCGTCTACTTTTCTCGGATGAGCAACTTTTCAGATGCGTGCGCTCATGGCCTTCTTTAATAAATCAATTTTAATTGGTCAACTCTTATTATTATGTTGTGCCATGTTCAGTGTCTCGCCAAAATGGCAGACGGAAAACTTATTTCGCTTGTAGAAAATTGCGAAGAATTATATAATTTGAGGCGTTCCCATTGTAGTAATCAAGTCATTTCTTACATACATATTATGTAACCAATATTTCTTTCGTTTCTTCCTCTTCAATTATGACGCATGAAGCAATTACAAATTCTTAATCGCTAACAGTCATAATTAATAGACCTAACCTCAACTCCTCTGTTTTCAGCAATGTCAATATCGTACGACGTCATGTTTTAAAAAGCTGATAGGAGAATCCAATGAGGCGATGAGATGGAGCCGTTACAGTGACCGCATTGCACTTAAAATATCCGTTGCGTGCGATTCGTACGAGGAGTGCGATACGATGTAGCGAACGCTTACCTTAATACTACATTCTCGTAACCACTAGAACATACTCATATTCGTAAGAATAAAGACATTCTACCTAACGTGAATATATATTCATCTCTACAGCCTTCTTGATCGTTTAAAAGTTAGTATGTACTCGTGTTACCTATCCTCTTTGACCACATTGCACCGTGATGCTCAGTTTTTTTTTTATAGACTTTCACATGCTATCCGCAATAATAAATTAAATAAACAAATAAATAAGTAAATAAATGAATAAATAAATAAACATGAAAAAGAGAGTGAATCAGATAAGTGACGTTAATAAACAGGAAAAAAGAAAATAGTACTGGGAAATCGTCATTACGGGATGTTGGATAGCGATTACAATACATTTCTAGAATTCCATTTATGCTAATTCTATTTTTTATTATAGAGAGTTATATATATATAATATACAGTATATGTAATTTAAAGTTACAAGTAATTGCATTTTGCAATTCAAATTTTACAAAATAAACTGTAATTGTTAATTATATTTAACAATACAATCTAACCTTATAATTTGATAGCCATTCATATTTTTATAGGTTATGTTTTTCATGAAGAACAAATACGTGTTTAACCAATTTCACATTCACTTTTGTGAAGTGTTAAAGGCTTCTGGAGTTCACGTCTTTTTCTATATTTTTGCATGAGGTACTACATCGTTCATAAATTCTGCCATTTGTTTTTTATTTAACTTTAAACTGAACACAAATCAACAAATATTCAGAATTGAGCCTGCTACAAACCATACTCAGAATAACATGAAAACGAAGTTATAAATATGAGAATATACTAGCTTTTATTCTTATCAAGCTTGAGTATATATTCTGTACAAGATGGGCACTTGAATATATTCTACTATGCTTCCATGTTATGAGTATGTAATCAAAAATGAGTAGGTACTCAAATGTTTTTATTCTTACTAACAAGAGTATATACTAAAAAAAAAGTCCAGTATATACTATGTACTGGGTGTTCATTTCAAAGTGTGTCATGACGTCACTGTTGTTGGGTCACCGATTTGAAGCGAGTTTCAGCTTATAAGTCAGAGAAGTTGCCTATTATTTAAGGCGTTCTTCAATCTGAACTTGAGAACGTGTACGGTATAACTTGAACGTCGTAGCAACAGATGGCGGTCTGTACGGTCTGTGTGCTACCATAACCTCTTTCGAACTGTGTTTTGCGCCGGCAAGTCGTACGCAGGGTATTTGTTATCATCGGTTGCGTACGGTAACATTCCACAACACAAATCAAATGCTCCGTGTCCATGTTGACCGTTGAAGTTAATGTCAACAAATACGTAAGTAATCATCTTAACCCTCTCCCCATATCCCGACAGTACGTATTTCCAAACAGTTCACATTCCTGCCACTACCGGCGTTACCGTACGTATCGGTACGTACTCTTCAGAATGAACGCCGTACTTGCTAGGCAACTTCTCTGCCTCATTATACACCTCTGCGGAAGTGTAGGAAGATTGAATTCTCTAGGCTCATCGGCTAGCCACATGACGGCATACAGCGAGCTATGACACACTTTGAACTGAACACCCAGTACTCATGTTTATTCTTACCACGGTATGTTTAACCTGAAGCTACAAGACACAAGTACAGACGTTTCTCATAAAAACTAGTATTAACATTTGGGGGTCAGTTCAGAACACTGCTGTATCCAGACAAGCGGTATAACTAGCAGTATTATCACGAGGTTTTACTATAATTAGCATCCGAAGTAATGTAAAACGTTCAACCTACTGACACTAAAAAATTCTCACCCTCGTATACTCGCCCTCTTCTTGTGATGTAACGTACTGGCAGATGGGAGGGGTTCATTACGCGGGTTGTGTTAGTCACGTGAATTAGGGATTCATCATCCCTTGTCTATAACATTCAGCAGGGACGACAACGCCGTGCTGCGGCTGTTCCGAATACCACAGAGGGTGCACACGTCGCTGTAGCTAGTCCGTCTTCGTCCAGCTACGCTGTTCGACACTTGTATGTAACCTATGTCACTTCCATTATCCCATTAACTGTGATCTATTGTTTTGGCTATTCTTTATATTTTTCTTTATGTTTGTTTATTAAGTACAGCGACACTGCAAAAAATCTTGAATTATTATTAATGTACAGGGATCTCAACTGAAACATTCAAGTAACTCACATCTGTAAGAAAGTATTTTCGCTGCTCTATTCTTTAAAACATTTGCGAAATTATCTGCCTATATTCATAAAAAAAACACTTTCGAATCGCTAGTGATGCCCCTTCTGATGACTGCGATTCTCTCTTCACAAATATAACTGTCAATTTAGCTGAGAGACTACAACGTGTTCATAATGTGTGTGTCCCTTCATCTACATTACTCGTAGATTTGACCATATAACGTCAACTTTTGAAACTATTTCATGAGTCAACCTAAGGGAACGGAGAATAATATATCCTTTGTCTGTTTCTTTTTTTAAATATTATTCACCTTTACTCCAAAAACCTGATAACTCGCTTTGAATCCTTACAACGTTTCGGAATCAACATCAGGCATTGTTATCAATTCCTCGTTATCGTACCTCCTACTCATCCCCTTTGACCGTGCTAGATTACCAGAGATGGACTCCTCATCTCATCATGTCAAGGATTGCCGAACGGCTAATCAGTTTAAACTAAGAATTAAAAATCACATACTTCTCCATGGAACTGATTTGTGAGTGTTAGCCGGTATTTATTTCATTTGTTTTATGTGTTTATATACAGTGTCATTAGACTAGCATAAAATAGAATTAGGATATATATAATTATCTATTAACACTGAAGTTGTAGTGTTACAACTCTATTTTTAAATTAAACGGCATATTTTATTCTAACTTGTTCCTTCTGTAAATTACTTATTATTCATAAGGAAATTCTCATGTTTAGTCAATATTTAATTATAGTCCTATGTGAGGTTATTAACCTGCTAGATAAAGATTTTATATTTAAGTATTGCTATTAATATTACTACTAGGCCTACTGTTATTATTATTATTATTATTATTATTATTATTATTATTTATACGCGTTTGTCCCAGAATATTTTAATTTTGTCACACATTATTATATTAGACTAATTTGCATTTATATGAATACTTTTCTTATAGTAGTACTATATTTCATGTGGTGTGGAACAGAAGACCTGGTGGCCTGAACTCCACCAGGCGAAGTAAATAAGTTACATAAGTAAATAAATAAATATGTAAATAGATAAATAAATGTATAAATAAACAGACAAATAAAAAGATAAATAAATAAATAAATATGTAAATAGATAAATATATAAATAAACGGACAAATAAAAAGATAAATAAATAAATAAACCACAGGGGACGGCTCTGTTTTTCAATATCTCTAATTTATCCATACTTGAATGTATTTTTGTGCTTTTCTTTATTCAAAAAAACTACAACGAATAGGAGCCTGAAGGCACTTTTTTTATTTAAAATTACATTCCATCTCTTTAAAAATTATTTTTAATGGAATAATAAGTCATCTGCTAAGAGTAATTAAAAGGCAAAACATTTTCACTTCTCTCATAAAAGTATTGTCAGAACCATGACGATGAACAACTACTTTTTTTAGGCAAGTTTATACTTTCTAAAATGTTACAATGGAATGCTCCTATTTGCTTTCTTGTTTCACAATTAATCGTAATTCTAATTTTTCTACGATAGTGCGTAAAGTTACATTTACCCACTGTTATCAGTGAATAAAATGAGCCTTTAAAACACTAGTGCCTAAAAGCAGTAAGTAACTACTTTAGGCACTGCTATTAATTATATGCACTGCCAAAGAAAATGTAATATTCAATATACAAACTTCATCCAGTAAAAAATTAATCCACTACCTCGATCTTTCATTACTTAAATATTACACGTAACAAAAATAAGTAACAAATTTAACATTCATATCATTTTAGCTTTTATTATTCTGAAGTTATATGTAGTACTGTTTGTAACAAGATTCTATCAGTCAACTGTTCCTAACTGCTTTGTTGATTATATAGCCAGTTCAGACCGCCATGAAATAGTGAACATGAATGGAACAAGCTACTATTACATGGATACTTAACAGTATTTCTTATTGATTCTGAGTTTAGACGGCCATGACATTGTGATCTTATAACCTCTCCAACTTGAAATATTTATTTCATGCAAATTTGTGCTATCGTAGAAAAATGTTGTATAGCACACGTTCGTAAAGTTATTTTTTTGGCCCTCGTGAGTTTATGAAACTCCGCTTCGCCTCGTTTCACAAACTTACACTTGTGCTAAAATGAGAACCTTTACGAACTTGTCACATAAATAATTATTTTACATGTTTACGTATCGCAATTCACATGATGTATTATGCTTATTTATAACCTTGCTATTACCGGTGTCTATTTGTTCATTTATAAAATAGTTATGAAATTACTGAGATTTCGAAGTAATAAAAAACATAAGTGTAATAGAGTGCCCAATCAAGTACAGATCAATTTCAAGCAAACACGTTTTAATAACAGAAAGAAAATTTTCTTCAGTTGTTGATCTCTCTGTGTATTCAGGAAATGTCACTGTTCGTGTATAGTATAATGAATTACGTCCTGTGTTCTGTATAGCCTGCAAAAAATTAGGGGTAAATGATTAAAGAGCTGCGGAATAGGGCTTGGAACCAGTTTATATTCAACCGATCTGAGAGCATCCGTCAAGGTCGACTATCCAACCTAATGTTCGACCTTGACGAATGTTCTTAGATTCGTTGAATATAAACCGGTTCCAAGCCCTATTCTGCAGCTCTTTGAAATTTCTAGCACGTCAAAGTATCCAGAGACAATTTATTACTGTCCTGAGAGGCTCAGATTTCGGCTTATCTCGGTGCGTGTGGATGTTCTGTTTTGAGGCTCATAAAATGAAAATGCTGGAAAGCATATGGCAAAGAATTGATTTCAGATTCTATGTTATCAATGCCACTAACGAGTCACATGAAGAGTTTTGCAGATGTATGTTAATTAATTACATTTTTAGTTACTCCTGCATGTCATGCAGTTTCATTTCCACAACTTTCCTACTTTATGCTTCATGATATGTTAAAATGTAGGGGGTTTGAACGGAACACGGAGTAAGTGGTATAATTACAAAGAGCCGACCGAGAGTAAAGAGGTAAGTGACATGGCTATATTTTAGAATTCAGAAATAGAATTCCAAATTAAAAGATAAAATAGTTTACCAGTCACTTACCCAATTACTCGGACCGGATATGACACCAATGCCGATTTCGGACGAAGATTTTAAGAGACGTGAGTACTCTGGACAACTGAATCTTGCTACAACGAAAGGAACGGAAAAAGGCGAAGGTGGAAAGTTTAGGCACTAATGAAGAATAATGGGAAACGGAATTACGAAATAGCAATAAAAATAAGCGTTTGAACATGTGTCCAGAAAATTTGGATTAGTTGGATCCACAAACAACAGGTTCCCGTATTTTCTCCCCCCTAAAACTGCCTAATGAAAGTAATAAATAAATCCAGATCGATACCAACAAGTTAGTCATGGTAATGGTTATAGTAATGTTGTTTTCGATTTCTAATGTGTAGTGTAGCTTTGGGTGTATTTTGTTTGAGTGTTGAGTGTAAGGAGTGACACTGCATAGGTACAATAACGACATACAATCAACTCTGGATATAGTGAACTCTGTTATAGTGAACATTCGGCTATAGTGAACCTAAATCGTTGATCCCGACCCGCAAACATTAAAAGTACATTAATATTTCCGTTTATAGTGAACCATCGCTTCGGTTATAGTGAACCTTGTATCCTGACAAATTCTTATTTGAAGTCAAACCTTCTTGTATAAAATTGAAAGAATGTATTGAGAACAACATTGTAAGTTTCTTACTCCTTTAGTCAAAGGACAAAGGTAGAATTAGTGATTCCTAGACAATGAGCTGTACTGTAAATCTAGGCAACGCGTGACGACCTTGTCTCACTCCACCATCGAAGGGTTGACATTCTGAGCGTATTCCGAATCTCAGCGCTGAGCAATCTGATGGCATCACGGTGTTCCGAATTTCACCGATGGCTTCACTGATGCTCCACCGGTGTCGCACCGGTGCCATCAGCTTGCAGAGGTGGTGGCAGTCTCCATCAGCCGCCATCAGTGAATCTGATTGGTTCTTGTATAGGGCGGGAATTAGCAGACGAATGACATCGTGCACTGTTGTGTCATGGCGGTGTGTTCTGCTTTAGTTCTGCTGTATTGTTTGTAATGAGCACAACGTAAAAACAATATTTTAATGGCTTATTAGCGAACATGTCAACGGACCAGTTATTACTACCGGTTCAAGAAATAAATTGTTTATGCTCTCTTTTCTTTGAACGAGATGGCAGTACGGAAATTTCGCAAAATTTTGCTAGCGTTGCACAGACAACTTATAAAGTTGGCATGACAGCCATCGATCCCTCCAGCAGTTGTGTTCTTATTTCGCCGCAGCGTGACATCATTGTTGTCCACCTGTCCGGTGAGATTCGGAATACGCTGTCTGTTATCAGACACTCTACTGTTATTTCTAATCCTCCATCGTCAAAGGGTTGCCTTTTGTTCTCAGAAACATTTCCGTTATGATGGATAGCATCGAAACATCGAAAAATAAAATTGCCTTCTTTCATTAAAATGGGACGGACATTATGTCCAGAGCATAAATGGAGATAAGATTTCGATGGCTTTCAAACTCCATCAACCCTCTCCCAGTTTCCATTAAGTGACCCGGGAAATTCCAAGGCTGAGTACGTAGTCACACTGTAACAACGTTTGCCATTTCTATCTGATCTAGTGTTCAAAGAGTGGATGTATTGTATAAAAATGTCGAAGCGTAAAGTGCTTTCTTTGGAAGATAAGACGAATATTATACGTGACATTGAACGCGGTCTTTCGCAAGCAGACTTGGGCCAACAGCATAGTTAAAGTAAATCAACTCTAGTAACAGTATACAGTATACAGTGTAATCCATTCCACAAAAATGAAATATTTTATTTTCTTGTTCACAATTCCATTCATTTATGTCATTTAAGGTTAAGGGAGAGACACTTCGGATATAGTGAACGAAATATGCAAGACCGCAGAGATTCACTATATCCGGAGTTGACTGTAATTAAAAATGCAAGGAAAAAGTTTTTGATGTCACTGTACTTCTTCCTTTGCTCTGTGACGAGTCCAAGAGTATCTTGTTTCTTCTCTTAATACAGGCTGAGTTGGTTTTATTCTTCTTCCATCTTTCCCAGCACATAATAAAATATTGTTACAGCTCGGCTGTCGTACATTTTATAGTTTTCTGTATGCTTTTTAACAGCTATTTAGGATTAAACAGAAGACATGATGGAAGCTCCTTTCAAGAAAAAAAATATATAAGAGTAGGCCTACATGTATAAGTCCATCAATTCGGAAAGAAAAGAAAGCACAAGCTTGCTTGGTGGCCTGTTTTAAACAACGATCGCTAATGGAGGCACGCCGAACTCACAGCATGACAGTTCCGATATAATCTAGTGTTTGCCAACTAGAAAAAGAAAGGAGCTTATATTTCGTAAGAGGATCGTGCCACAGTGACAGGTAGACACCGCCTGGTCGCTTCTCGTCCTGTCAGGTGAGTCTCCACGTGTCCATCCGTTCTCTTTGATTCCACATTGGTATACAGGAAATTTTGGGCGAAGAAGTGATATCGTGACTGCACTGATTGCTGAGAGTGTGCAGTCAATGTCTTTCTCCACTCGAATTTACAAGGATACTGGAATTTTTTTTGTTAATAACGTGATACATGCACTGTGTACAGGACGATTCTGAAGTCTTTACCTGGTTTTGGAGGTCGATAGAATAGTAACCATAACAGATATAGCGAAAACGCTTATATCAGAGGATAGTAAAACATAACAGATATAGCGGAAAGGCTTATATCAGTGGATAGTAACCGTAACAGATATAGCGGAAGCGCTTATATCAGTGGATAGTAACAAGAACAGATATAGCGGAAAGGCTTATATCAGTGGATAGTAACCGTAACAGATATAGCGGAAGCGCTTATATCAGTGGATAGTAACAAGAACAGATATAGCGGAAACGCTTATATCAGTGAATAGTAACCGTAACAGATATAGCGGAAACGCTGATATCAATGGATAGTAACTCAATGGATAGTAACCGTAACAGATATAGCAGAAACGCTTAGTGGATAGTAACCGTAACAGATATAGCGGAAACGTTTATAGCAGTGTATAGTAACGGATATAGCGGAAAGGCTTATATCAGTGGATAGTAACCATAACAGATATAGCGGAAGCGCTTATATCAGTGGATAGTAACCAGAACAGATATAGCGGAAACGCTTATATCAGTGAATAGTAACCGTAACAGATATAGCGGAAACGCTGATATCAATGGATAGTAACTCAGTGGATAGTAACCGTAACAGATATAGCGGAAACGCTTATATCAGTGGATAGTAACCGTAACAGATATAGCGGAAACGTTTATAGCAGTGTATAGTAACGGATATAGCGGAAAGGCTTATATCAGTGGATAGTAACCATAACAGATACAGCGGAAGCGCTTACATCAGTGAATGGTAACCGTAACAGATATAGCGGAAACGCTGATATCAATGGATAGTAACTCAGTGGATAGTAACCGTAACAGACATAGCGGGAACGCTTATATCAGTGGATAGTAACCGTAACAGATATAGCGGAAACGTTTATAGCAGTGTATAGTAACGGATATAGCGGAAAGGCTTATATCAGTGGATAGTAACCATAACAGATATAGCGGAAGCGCTTACATCAGTGAATGGTAACCGTAACAGATATAGCGGAAACGCTGATATCAATGGATAGTAACTCAGTGGATAGTAACCGTAACAGACATAGCGGGAACGCTTATATCAGTGGATAGTAACCGTAACAGATATAGCGGAAACGTTTATAGCAGTGTATAGTAACGGATATAGCGGAAAGGCTTATATCAGTGGATAGTAACCATAACAGATATAGCGGAAGCGCTTACATCAGTGAATGGTAACCGTAACAGATATAGCGGAAACGCTGATATCAATGGCTAGTAACTCAGTGGATAGTAACCGTAACAGACATAGCGGGAACGCTTATATCAGTGGATAGTAACCGTAACAGATATAGCGGAAACGTTTATAGCAATGTATAGTAACGGATATAGCGGAAAGGCTTATATCAGTGGATAGTAACCATAACAGATATAGCGGAAACGCTTACATCAGTGAATGGTAACCGTAACAGATATAGCGGAAACGCTGATATCAATGGATAGTAACTCAGTGGATAGTAACCGTAACAGACATAGCGGGAACGCTTATATCAGTGGATAGTAACCGTAACAGATATAGCGGAAACGTTTATAGCAGTGTATAGTAACGGATATAGCGGAAAGGCTTATATCAGTGGATAGTAACCATAACAGATATAGCGGAAGCGCTTATATCAGTGGATAGTAACCGTAACAGATATAGCGGAAACGCTTATATCAGTGGGTAGTAACCATAACAGATATAGCGGAAACGCTTATATCAGTGGATAGTGAACCATAACAGATATAGCGAAAACGCTTATATCAGTGGATAGTGAACTGTAACAGATATAGCGGAAATGCTTATATCAATAGATAGTAACCATAACAGATATAGCGGAAACATTTATAGCAGTGGATAGTAACGGATATAGCGGAAACGCTAATATCAATGGATAGTAAACCATTGAGGTAAAAGTTCTCAAAATTGAAAAAGAAATAAATAGCGCCAATTAAATTTTAATACAGAATTTAAAGAATTTTGGTGCACTAGTATTCAAATCATTGCGCACAGAATAATAGCAAATAATTTTAATTATGTTCACCAAACGCTACTCAGGTCTACGTAACAATATAAAAATTGACTATAGAGCTAAGCGAACATTAGATAATTACCACAAAATTGTATCAAGAACTTCATACAAATACCTTCTTCTTCTTTCTCTTCTTCTTCTCCTTCTTCTTCTTCTTCAATGTCGTCTTCAGTTCAAGATACCGATTTCACAGCTCTTTCCATTGCTTCCTGATATCGCCAGCCCCATTAGTTGTAATTATAAGCAATGTCAGTTAATCTGATATTTTCCATTTTTATAGTAAGCCCTATATGATCTGTCCATTTGTCTATATTTTACAGCTTTCTCGCTTATTGAATTTACTTGTATTCCTTACACAAGTTTTCAGAAGCTTTACTATATCCAACTCCTTACTCTACGTAAGAATTTCATTTCAGCTCCTTGTATTTTATTATATCCATTTTGTACTGGCACTCACGTTTAGCAGCCATAAAACCGTCGGTATAGCCATAACTTTGTAGAATTTTATTTTATGTCTTTTCTGACTTACATTCTGAAGTACTCTGTGAATTGTCCATAGAGAACTTGGACCTTTATCGTTTATGTAATAGTTTCAACAAATATTGCACACTCAAATTTGAAATTAACTTACTCAAATAATAATCACTATAGCGATATTTGGTTGAACTGAGATAGTATGCAAGATCTATTCTACCAAATACGGTACAATCAAATCTCTTCATCTATCAGTAGTGAAGAATCACATCCTGCCCGAGGTGACTACAGAAAGACGAAGGAAAATTTTGCACTCAATACGACACCCGACACCATCTGGCCGGTAAGAAACCCTTTTTTATGGTTCAAGAATGCACTCCACAATAGCGGACATACGGAGAAAGAAGTAAACCCTTAACCGGCATTATAGGCGGAAGTAGTGGCTACCCCACGCAGTTTGTTAAATGAGGAAGCGTGCAGTAGCGGCTCGCCGTAAAAAAAATAGGTGAAGTGCTGTTCACATACACAAATGCATGAAGAGTTTTACCAATATAATGAGTAGGTCTACTATTCGTAAACTACGTACAATTTTAATAGTTCTAAAACACATACAAACAGGAAAATTAATTTATTTCAGGACTTACCCAATTTCTTGTATACCAAATTAATCCTCCTACATTTTAAAGCAGCAAATCTGTCGATGATGTCTTCATAAAAGTCTGACTTTAACTCAGAGTGAACAGCATAATTATTTTTATGCAAAGCTATGGGGCTATATGTTTTACACGTAAATACGTGAAGTGACACTTCACCTACTTCACCTGAATAACCGCCCCTGGAAGCGTGTCTCTGCGTTTCAAGAATCGACAAGTTAACAACGGAGTACTCAACGAAAGACTCTGTTTTGGAAGAAACAAAACTCATATCTCAGAAAGAAATTTGAGGACTTATTGACTAAAATGAATCCTTCCCGTAGATATCGTATTTGTAGTTTCGTTTCTCAATAACTGAAAATTGTGATTTTTAAGTATTTTACTTCTATTTCACTAGTTTTGATATCTGTAATTCATTACTGTCGTTTTATAACAGGAGCTGATCATTAAAGTTTAATAACGACTCTTTTTTCAAGGGCTCCATACAATACAGAGACTTATCTGGAGGTAAAGCCCGGTTCAGACGGTGCTTGTTTTCTTGCGTGTTTCCTTGCTGGCTAGCAAGCTGGATGCCGTGGTGGGTACGATGCTGGCTCCCGTGTTGGCTACGGTGAGGTTTGTCTCACGGAGCTGGCGCTTTCCAGAGTTCAAATTGGAAAATCATCTGCTGTTTCATCTGTTGGCAACACTCATGGTCAAAAAGAAACTAAACCGTGAGTGGAAAACAACTAAAGTCCTACATTAACAATAGTAAATGTCGTAATAAGGTAATCAAGCCATAAGTACAAAACGGCGAAAGTCCGATATTTAATTGCTGTTTCTTAGAAACTAAAGAATATAGGAAAAAAAAAACAGGTTTAGTTGGAAAACAACGAACATGGCGACATGGTTTCAATGGGGATACTGTACCATCATCTTTGGTTCCAGCCTGCAAACCAGCACGAAAAATAGCAAGGAACCTACCCTCGAAATCCAGCAAGCTAGCCATCAAAACAGCCACCAGAGCGCATTACTTTCAGCAAGTGAGCACGCAGGGTAGCCATCACCGCAGCGATCTTGGAAACAAGCACCGTCTGAACTGGGCTCAAGTCTGTACACAGGAAAATCTCTTCCTGTATGAGCGAGAAGTATTGAGATTTTTGGCCTTGAAATAGTCTCCAAACTTCTGGGGCTGTTTGAATTTTTTAGACTGCAGCGCTCTCCAAATTTAGCGGCAGAAAAAGTAAACATAGAAACAAACGATGCTGCGAATATGTGATAGAGATTTCTTCGTCATTGTTTCGTTAAGCAGTTTTCTGTAGCGACATGGCGGCAAGATTTGAAATTAAAGATTTGAGAAACTATTCCTATGCATTTCATCAATGTATAATCATGAAGGAATAGTAAATAGTACTTCTCGAATTATCGCATTTCTCCTCGTAGAATCACTGATTTCAACGACCTCAAACGAGTTCTTTGTGAATTATAAATCTAGGATGTAAGGTTTAGTGTGTAGACCCTTAGACAATCATCCAATTCAAACATACGTCTCTGAGGTAAGTCTGAACAGAGAAGTCTCGATTAGTCTTTGCATGCAAGGGACCCTTGCATGAGCCGTTGAGAGCAGAAGTGGAGTAAGTCAAAAATGGGATGAGGGTTAAAGTAAACATTCTGTAAAATACATCGCAAAGTAGCAATTAATATTCAATTTATTTAAACTATTAGTAGTTAGTGGATAGAACGAACGACATATTAATAGCTACTTTGCGCTGTATTTTACATAATTTTTACTTTAAACCTCATTACCCAATTTTAACTTACACCACTTCTGCTCTGAACGGCTCATATGTTATAGCATTTAGATTTACTGAAATTTCCATTCCTGCAGAACTCAAATAAGTACCAGATAGCTAAAAATTATTAAGAAATCATGTAAATTTAGAATAAATTTATTTTCAATAAAAGACGGGAATTGATTTCATCATATTTCCGTAAAGAGTCGTGTGGAAAATGTAAACGCAAATGAAGAGTAATACACACACAGTGTTGCAAGCCCATAACAACAATGTTTGTGACGTGCGAGCTACAGTAACCATGACAACGACCCCATTTCTTGTGAGACTATATTTCGAGGAGGATTACTGCCCTGCTGCGTCCCTGATTCGTCACCGCCGGATTATTTCCTCCAGGGACGCATTCCTCATAACAGGGGAGTGTTTCAATTAATTACACCACTAAAGCCTGAGAACACACACTGCTATCCGAAAGGATAGTGCATGCTGCAGCCCCGGGTTCAAAGCTATGCGTGCCTAGATAATCAAGAAGTCTTCTTGGGATATTTCTATTTCCTCTGTCGCAGTTGTCGAAACTGTCGCCAGTCACATTTGGGCAAAAAAATGCTTAGTTTCTTACCTTCAATTAGCATCATGATATCATGATATTCCATAAGATAAGCAACCAACATGAAGACATGAGATTGAAGTCAAAGTCTGTAATTGACAAATAATATAATTTAATGCATCACTATGGTCCAATCTCATCTACAGTATTGCACTATACTGTAGTTTAATAAAGTGTAGCCTAATCTAGTCTAATGTATTATGATAAAATACAAAATACATACTCAAATCTAGGACAGCCTAGTAAAATCTAGTGCAGTTTAATCCAACACAGTCTAATCTAATTTAATATATCATCCATTCTAGTGTAGTGTAGTTAAAATTAAGTCTAATCTGACCTAATTGTATTGTGCAGTCGAATGCAGTAAGGTGTAGTCAAATATAGTACAGTCTAATCTAATTTAATATAGTGTCATCTATTCTAGTGTAGTGTAATTAAAATTAAGTCTAGTCTAATCTAATATATTGTCCAATCGAATGCAGTATGGTGTACGGTCCAATCAAATCTAGCACTATTTAATCGAGCATGGGCTAGTATAATCTAGCACTGTCTAATCTAGGGGGCAAAGGCTAATTGGGATTTCCCGGTCTCTCATCGGGTCAAAAACCCGGATATAACTGATATTTATTCCTTGCGGTGAATTTCGGTGAAGTTCGGAAGGCCTAATTAGTCAAATCCACTCTTCTCACCTCCACGCTGGGGCCCCCTGGGATCTTTTTAAGATGCGAAAAAGAGAGAGAGAGAGAGGTGTGCGGAAAGCAACAGGAAGCTAGCGCATTTAGCTATCTTCCCCCAAAAAAACTGCAAACATGGCATAATGAGTTTTTCCACGGTAAAAGATTCCGGACGTAAACTATACCCCCCCCCCAATTCGGATATCCGGAAGGAGGATGCTGGGGAAGGAAACATTATGAAGCAACCCAACAGAGAGGAAAGTGGACAGGCAGAATAAGAAATGAAACTGTGTTGGAAAGAATGGGTGAAGAAAGAATGATGCTGAAACTGATCAGGAAGAGGAAAAGGAATTGGTTGGGTCACTGGCTGAGAAGAAACTGCCTACTGAAGGATGCACTGGAAGGCATGGTGAACGGGAGAAGAGTTCGAGGCAGAAAAAGATATCAGATCATAGACTACATTAAGATATATGGATCATATGAGGAAACGAAGAGGAAGGCAGAACATAGGAAAGATTGGAGAAAGCTGGGCTTGCAGTGAAAGACCTGCCCTTGGGCAGAACACTGAATGAATGAATGAATGAATGAATGAATGAATGAATGAATGAATTGTTTAATCTAACATAGTGTAGTGATGTCAAATCTAGTACAGTGTAGATAAAATTAGCAGTCTAGTGTAATATAATTTAGTCTTGTCGAATCTAGTATATATAGTCTTTTAATGTAGTAGCCTATAGTTTAATCAGATCTAGTACAGATTTAATTTAATATAGGCCTAGTGTAATTCAATTCTAGTACAGTTAAAATTAGTAGCCAATTATGATATATTTTAGTCTAATCTAGTACAGTATAATTCAACATATTCTAGTCTAATCTATTCTAATGCAGTTTAATTTAAAATGTTCTATTTCAGTCTAATCTATCAATATTTGCTACTTATTTGTCTAGACATATATGAGTAGCTTAATATCAAAGACGGACATCTGACCTCAATCGAAATTTAGATAGCTGTGGTTTTTTATACAATTTTTCATGCTCTTTTCAGTTATAGTGAAACCATATGCAAACTCTAACACTATATTTATAAAATAACTTGTGTTAAATATTACAAAGAACACTGTGAATTAAAAAATTGCCTCTAGATCAAAATTATGGAGATGACAGATGTCCGTCTTTGATATTAAGCTACTCATATACTGTACATTGCATTTAACGTAGGCCTGCTATCTATCGATATACTTACTTACTGGCTTTTAACGAACCCGAAGGTTCATTGCCGCCCTCACATAAGCCCGCCATTGGTCCCTATCCTGAGCAAGATTAATCCATTCTCTATCATCATATCCCACCTCCCTCAAATCCATTTTAATATTATCTTCCCATCTACGTCTCGGCCTCCCTAAAGATCTTTTTCCCTCCGGCCTCCCAACTAACACTCTATATGCATTTCTGGATTCGCCCATACGTGCTACATGCCCTGCCCATCTCAGACGTCTGGATTTCATGTTCCTAATTATGTCAGGTGAAGAATACAATGCGTGCAGTTGTGTGTTGTGTAACTTTCTCCATTCTCCTGTAACTTCATCCCTCTTAGCCCCAAATATTTTCCTAAGCACCTTATTCTCAAACACCCTCAACCTATGTTCCTCTCTCAAAGTGAGAGTCCAAGTTTCACAACCATAAAGAACAACCCGTAATATAACTGTTTTATAAATTCTAACTTTCAGATTTTTTGACAGCAGACTGGATGATAAAAGCTTCTCAACCGAATAATAACAGGCATTTCCCATATTTATTCTGTGTTTAATTTCCTCCCGAGTATCATTTATATTTGTTACTTTTGCTCTCAGGTATTTGAATTTTTCCACCTCTATCGATATACATTATTTAATTTATGTCATCCTTCCATAAACCACATATTTTTATCTACATCTAATATAAATATGTGTTTTTAAACGTCTACCTCCCTTCCTATCTGCCTATTCACTTAGGCCTCCTGTTTCTACTTATTATGTTTCAATAATATTCATATAATGCGAAGGGTCTATTACTATTCTATCCTACAAGGAGGGTATGGCACTCACGATGACATGACGAAGGAGCCTGCTATTATTAATAATGAATGAATGGGAAGGACACAGTGGTCCAACGCTATTTATTATTCTTTTGATATGGTGATAAATTGTACGTACACAAGAGAAATCTTGTACATCAGTGGTTTCGTCCACGATAAACCGTTGCTACGCACAAATGCCCTAGTAACGTGGGACACACGTGCGCGCACTGGGTCACTGGGAGAGGCTACGTCGCGGGGGAATCGATTGGGGCTTGTTAACACTTCGCCCTTGCAAATAATGACAGATTTAGAGCATAGGGGTGGCGTGACGGCTCGAGGCGCTTCCTGATCGCAGGCGACATTTTTCACAATAATAAGCGGGCGTGCCGACTTTCGATTGTTCCTACTAGGCATGTCAATAAAATTGTTCCCAGTACCGTTCAGTTTATCCGTGATGTCCTAAGCACAGCAGGGATACTTTCATCGAAAATAAATGATACAATGATATAAGGACACGGTTAAATACATGCAACTTTTATTAAGTTAATGTAACAAAGAGAGACTATGATTAGTTATTACAGCCGACCATCGTAGAAAATCCACATCTGTCTCAATTTCTTCTATATAGATCAGCGGTGACCAAAGCGGGTTCGTGATTACATCGTGTAATCACAGACATTCAAACGGGTACGAGGAGTTTCCTGTACATTGCTGTGTGTTTCATTCACGTACTGAAGGCAAGCAGTGGCTGTATCATGTCGCTCTACAAACTCTGTCTCTACAAGCAGTAAGAGGTGGTTTCGTGAAGAATGAGAAGGAGAACTTCTTTGTTGTTCTGTCGGACAAAATGTAATATGTTTACTTTGTTCAACGGTTCAATTAGGAGTATATATAAATATTAATTGCCACGCTGAATAATATATTATTATTATTATTATTATTATTATTATTATTATTACTACTACTACTACTACTACTGACCACTAAGTATGTATTTCTATAATTCTTCCGTATGTGCACGAATATTAATATTTTTAGATCTTCTCCCTAGAAGGATAAAATTATAAGGGTGCTATTCATAGACATTTCGCAGCACGCGCTACGAGCGTACTAAGCTAGCCCCGGCTATCCACCGGTTACTTGTACAGAATTCAAATCATATCCTATCGCTAACACTGGTTTATGAATACGAAAAACACTGATCATCCACCGGAAACCAGCGCTAAAAATGTCAATGAATACGGCCCTTAGGTTTTATCTCAATTTTAATTTTCTTAATCTTTAGATGAGGGTAACTATTTATTAGTTATTAATTTAATAATAATATTGTAGAAAACCTGATTCAATATTATGTGTCAGGAAGAGAAAAATGAGATATATAAATGTAAGGAAGTCCACTACCGAATGGGGTTTGAAATATCTCGTGCTCTAAAGCCTTTTAATAGAACAGAATTTCTCAAAAGAGTAAAGATTGAAATAGCTTAAATAACTTGTCCACAAGAAGTTTTTGATTTTGAAAAACTACGAATTTCTCGACCAAGTATCGAGAGAAGAATTTAGAAAATTCCTGATTATATTCAAGAGGAAGGTTAAAAAAAGAAGCAAGAAAAATCGTATATTACTCACTGGCTCTTGATGACAGCAGTGACATTACTGATACAGCAAAGCTTGAGATTTTTATCCGCGGGACTGATCAAGATGTTAGTACAGGAACCACCACTGGCTCTAGTTTTCATGCCAAGTACCTTTCCTCCGTCTCCTTAATTCATAGGCTGTCTGTCGCATGTAATCACTGCAGTTCGAGTTTTGGTCACCGCTGGTACTGTCCAAATTTCACGAGAGGATCTCTGCGAGGGGAGTACGGTCCTTGCGGGGTAAGAGGATAGAGTTAAGCAGTAACTCGGCGTTCTTGAAGGAGCAGGTGGATGGGAGTGATGTCATTGGCCGGCTGGGACAAACAAGGCTCAGTCAATGGCCGGCCGGTTTCGTGTTGGGGGTAGGTTATAAGAGTGGGGGAAAAACATGCATTCCTTGCGCGGATCTTCTCGTGAAATGCGGACAGTATAGATTGTTGAAGAGGCCACACATGAGGAGGTTATACTGTATTTATGTTCTTAACTAATGCTGAATTGTTGGCAATAAAGCCATTAGCTCTTTTGTTTTCCAATATTTCTCACACAGTGGGTTTAGAGCAAAGGGTTGGATATCGCTGAAGACGATTCTGATCAGTTAGAATCAGTCAGACAGGCTAGCAGTTTGTAACGATCCCCACAGCAGGTTGTCACCTGACTACGAAGAGAGATCCACTTTTCGAAACGTTGTGCTACAATTTTGAAAATTAGCAATGGAAAAAGTCCAAACAGCTCAACCATAAATTTTAGGATGAAATCGAACTGTAATTTACACTCAACGTGGTGTGTGTATGTGTATGTGTGTGACTTATCCGGAGGTCACTGCATCAAGACCGCGAATACTTCTCCCATGGCTAGGTAACTACTTATTTGCCGTCGGCCATCATAATATGCGGAGTACATCCGAGTGGCAGTGAATATTCGCACATTTATTTCGTTTCATGAATTGATGCGAATGTACTGTAGAGTATGCAAAGAAAAGTTCCAACATTGTCTTGGTATATTACAGATTACTAGTTTATTTAGTAGCATGTTTGCATTTTGAAGCAAGAAAACACTTGTATTGTGGTGGTGTTAGCGTGTGTTGGAGGGAAGCTCATTGGTAATGACGTTCACATTGACTCGAACAGTAAATATTAGACTACTATCAATCCTAAAAACATGATATTTTAAGAATCAAGAACAAAAAGTTGAAGAAAAAACAAAATGTCACTACACATCATATTTCGTAGACAGAGATGTAGCTACAATCTGTATAATTTTGGCAGTTTATATCGTTCACACCTGTACAGACGTGACAAATTAATTATATGTACAATAGTGGCAAAAAAGCCGAACTGACCCTTGCAGCTGATTTCAGAGCCTTGTTCACTCCAGAGCACGATAGACTGGTAGCTAAGACTTTCGTGGTTCGAATCCTCCCTGGGAAGGAAACTTTTTTTTTTTTTGTTCCTTATTCAAATTTATTCCCAATACTTTTCGATTGCAGCGATATTTTACTACTTAATTAACTCATTATTCCCAGAACATGAATTTTACCAGCATTCGAAAAGTACTGGGAATAAATTTGAATAAGGAATAAAAAAAAAGTTTCCTTCACAGGCAGGATTCGAACCACGAAAGTCTTAGTTACCAGTCTATCGCGCTCTGGAGTGAATAAGGCTCTGAAATCAGCTACAGAGGTCGGTCTGATTTTTTTTTCTGCCACTACTGTACAACAAAGCTAATCGGCAGAAAACATGAACAAACTTTTTTTTTTTTTCAGAAATAATGAACGAGTCTGGAGATTACTACTAATTTGTGAACATTCCCTTATTCTTTATTAACACGTTGATTTTGTCAGGGATGCTGGAAACCAAAGTTTAACACTTTCTTTGAATATCAGCATCATTTAGCCAGATATCAGATAGTGCTTAAATGAGTCCATGTTTTGTTGTAAACCTCTTTGTGTTCACTTTCTTCTTCAGTATAGATCACAGATTTTCAATTTCGTTCATGTCCGGTCTTCTTGCAGGCCATGGGAAAACAGACTGTTGAATATCTTCTGCAGTATACAATTAAAACACCAGTAGTACCAATACAGCCAGACAAAATATACTTAACCATTGAAAAAATATACCAGAAGACGTAAATAATCAAATTTACAACAATAAACACTCTACGAAATGGACCATGCTAAGGACGAAGTTCACGGTAAGGGTCACGACATGAACCACGATAAGGTCCAAGACCACGATAAGGACAAAGACCACTATAAGGACCATAACAAAGAGAACAATATCACGATAAGAATCATGATAAAGGCAACAAGATAGTTGATATGACAAATTATATTATGTTTCCAAGAAAAACGTTTTAGTCTAATAATTTGTCCACTCTGTATATTGAAATTAAGGCTACAAATAAAATAACTCTTAATAATGAAACATTCATAATGATATTTAATTTATTTTTTACATTCCAGCACATGGGATTCTACGAATCTCCTACCATCTCTTTTTAATCTACATTCAGCTCTAGTAGCTGGTCACATAGCACAACGGTGATTCAGTAAGTCGTTAGAGGAGTTTATTAAAGCAAACTCAATAATCTTTACAGCTTTTAGCTGCAAGGGGATCAACGAATTTCTCAAGTTGATAACTTTGAGCACTGAGAAATATGATTACAACTTATTTATCCTCTTTTGCCGATTTTGTGACAAGCATATATGAATTGCTATTTCGTAAACCATCTTTTACACCAGTCGCTCGCATTTATTTTCATGGTAACGAGAGTACTTCAGAAATATCCACAGCAAATTAGTCCAAATGGCGTAGTATTGGTAGGCCTATATAAAGTAGGCCTGATATTTGTTTTTACCTCAGTTCTAATAACGCCTTACATGAAATAAGGAACAATTCGGTTTAAAGGTAAAATAACATTTAATCCTGTTCTATATAAAAAAGACATATCGCTACGTACTATGAATATCACACCTATTCAAAGATATAAAACAAAATACGGATACTTCCTTCGGTGTTTGTTGAGAACGTCGTGGGTTTCCATGAAAGGACACGAGGAAGCAAAATGCGTCCCTGATCGGTGCACGCTGAAGGTATGCGGGCATTGTTCTCGAATTCCGAGCGCTCCGTAGAGCTCTGCATACCAGAGGACTCTCATAAATCACGGACAGGTAGCGCACAAAGTCTGTTCTAAATAGAGCTAATTTAACTCTGAATTTGAGGCATTTGCAATATACTGCTTTCAAACTTTGCAAGATCGTCCTTCTTACCCGCCGACTTAAAAACCAGGCAGCAACTATTAAAATAGCACCAAGTTTGGACACGCATTGAAATACTCTGGTGATAAGCCGTCGTCTTCACTATCACTACCATCATCGTACAGATTATGCCTACGTCCATGTAAAACTAAAGTTTCTTTTGTCAAGTTTATTTATACATACTCTAACGTCTGTGATCATATCGCGTGTTAGGATCTGTGGGTATACCAGCAGACCGTTTTCACTATTGTTGAGTTTCTGTTTTCTATTGTGTGTTGCAGATGGCTTGTATTGATGTAGATTGTTATTAATGTTTATGATGTTGGTGATTGAGGTGGTGATGAATCATGGTATGTAAATTTCCAATCTGGCATTTGCCTTTGTTACTGAGGGAAACCATGTCATCATTAATAAGATTACCATGGTCATTAACAAATTACGACTGTCATCATTAGCAAGATTACTATGGTTACCATTAACAAAATGACCACTGTCACCATTAACAGAATTACCATGGTTTCCATTAACAAAGTAAGACTGTCATCATTAAGATTACTATGGTTACCATTAACAAAATTACCACTGTCACCATTAACAGGATTACCATGGTCACCATTAACAAATTACGACTGTCATCATTAGCAAGATTACTATGGTTACTGTTAACAAAATTACCATTGTCATCATTAACAGGATTACCATGGTCATCACTAACAAATTAAGACTGTCATCATTAGGTTTACTATGGTTACCATTAACAAAATTAACACTGTCATCATTAACAGGATTACCATGGTCATCACTAACAAATTAAGACTGTCATAATTAAGATTACTATGGTTACCATTAACAAAATTACCACCGTCATTAACAGGATTACCATGGTCACCATTAACAAAATTACCACGGTCTGGTCACCACTAACAAAATCACGTCACCAGTACCAAAATCAACACTATCACCAATAAATGACCAAAATCAACACTGTCACTACTACCAAAATCAACTACGATCATCACTACCAAAATCATTATCAGCACTATCACCAATGTTACATTCAATATAACCGTCATCTCTATCAATAAAATACCGTCATCATCACTATCATCATTACCACTACCACACCACAACCATCGTCATAATCACCATTAACAACGCCATTAATGTCACTATTTCCATTGTCACCATCATAATAGGTCTGTTAGCATAATTGTTATCATTACAATTTTACTAGCACAACCGTTGTCATTTATCATCATCGTCATTGTCATCGTCATCGCCACCGCAATATAATCTTGATAGCAATTAAAAATTTTAATAGTGGCTTATTATTAATATTCATAGTAATATTCAATTACATATCCACTCTGAGCCAGTCAAGTGACAGATTTCCTCCGGCAGATCTGTGTAATCTGATTGACCTGTAATTATTCCTCCACCAATGCTCCATTGCCTCTTCAACTACGGATAATCCCTTTAATTTAAGAGTCCATAAATAACAAGGGACACACATACCTACCTACCGACCACGAGGACAGCATGCCATGATGGAATACGGAGAAATGCGCTGCCCGAAGGCAAGGGCCGTTGCTAGGCAACCGACAAAAACAACCGAATAAATGAAACCGTCGGAGAAGCGACTCGCACCGGGGAGCTGTGATCGATCAGGTTGGTGCCGCGTCTTAATCACGAAATAGCCGACGTGCGTACACGCAGCGGGTCACGTGGCGAGGCTGAAAAGGACCGTTACATAAAGAATTGCTTTGCCTCCCTTCTGGCGCTATCTGACAAGACCCAGCGCCTATCTCAAACGGGAGCAGAGGGTGTGATATGAAGACAGCAGCACGATCGGCCCGGCAGAAATTAGGATCTTCACATCTTGTGAGGCCTAACAGAGGGTTGGCGGACATTTCGTCCAGACTTACTTTGTCCACGTCACTTTGTCCACACTATTTTGGTCAAGAATTTTTGTCCAATTGTATAGTGAGGGTTACATAAGAACAGTTCCTAAACAACAAATATTGCCGTCTTGTCAGTGTTGCTGAATTTAATTTAATGTCTCTTGCCAGTCGTAGATTACTTGCTGAGCAACTTTTATTGTATAAAACATTCAACGGTCTACTGGATAATAGCGAAATATTATCACAAATCCAGATTAACGCTAGAACATCACATTTAAGAAATCGTCAATTGTTATATTATAAAAAACCAAACACTTCAGCACATAAAAATTCACCAGTGTTAAAAATGTGTTCAAATTTCAATGAAATATCTAAAACACGGGATCTAGATTTCTGCATTTCTTACATGGAATACAAACATTTTCTTATTAATATACTGAAGGTAGTTATTTTATATAATATTGCTATTTGTTACTCTGTAAATTGCCAATTATAGCTACATTTTATATTTTTGGCTATGATACCTATATTTAACTATTTTTCATTTATTTTATTTTGTATTTTTCATTTATATCTATATCTGTGTCTTTTATTTAGGTAGTATCTATTTGTGTGTACTTTTTTTACTTTTCTCATTTTTCATTTTAATTTGTATTTACACTTGTATCTGTTTCATCTCTTTTTTCATGTTATATGCAATTCTATGTTTTTTTAACGAATATCTGTACTGTCTATTGTAATTTGGGCTTTTCCCTGTTATAGGCATAAATAAATAAATAAATAAATAAATAAATAAATAAATAAATAAATAAATAAATAAATAAGTAAGTAAGTAAATAAATAAATAAATAAATAAATAAATATCACTAAATGGTACTAAATGACTCATTTACTTGCCGTACTTTATGTTGGAAGGTTATTCTAAATAATTCAATAATTTGTAACATATTTTCGTAGGCAAGCTATACGAGAAATGGATAAACATGTCAAGTATTTTGTCTGGCAATACGAAATTTATTGGTTTGACTAAACAATTGATTCACGAGACCTAACCTAAAAATGTATTTTGTTTAACCACATGAAATTATTAGTACTAACTCCGAAAACTTACCTGACTATAGTCTTGAATTACAACCACAACGCAACACATAAAATACCGTAACTATTATGTATTAATATTAATACTGATATTAATTAATTATTAGTATGTTCAAATTTCACTAGCTTCCAGTAACAGGCTCAGAAATCTAGTACAATTTCAATTTCATGGAACTCCAATACCGAGAAATATTGTAGATATTTGTCTCAGCTGCCAGCATACCAGTTACAAAATCACTACCATTTGTAGTATTTGTCAGTATCGAAATTCGAAACGAAGTTGGCGGAAGAAAATTCAACCTGCAAACTAGAAAATCACCACAATCCACTAGCATATGTAGTAATGGGGGGGGGGGAAATGGCTAGGTTTCACCCTTAGGGTATGAAGTAAGCTGGCCCGAACTAAATACATTTCGTCCAGACCATTTCAGCCAAGAATTTTCGTTCGCACTTTATTATAATGCCCAATTTATTACGTAATATAATGTAACAAATAAATAATGTAATATAACAAAAATGTTGACAAAACATGACTAATGTGAATCTTATGATTCAGAGTCATGTTCAGCTGGATTAGTAACAACTTTGTAACCAAGTCCTCTCAGGTAATCCTCCACACAATCGTGTTCTATTTAATCCTACGCTGGAGGTTCGTTTGGGTTATCCTCCGCTCTGTTCTTCACTCGATTCACAATTTTCCGCGTCTCACATTCAAAGGAAGCAGAGTGTTGATATTCTCTCGTTCCATTTTCATTACTTTTATATTTTCCAAATCAACCGTTTGATCGTGGTTCATCTCTAAGTACTATGGAATGGCCGTTTGTTTATGCGGATGATTTGAATATGTTAGGAGAAAATACACGAACTATTAGGGAAAACACGAGAATTTGACTTGAAGTAAGTAACGAGATTATTTTTTCGGAATTTACTTCCAGACCTGTATATGATTATATTTTGTGCCCAGAACATACTACGAAATGGAAATATACAGTAAAAAAATCCTTTGGAGAGGTGGAAAATTTCAAATATCCTTTTTTTTAGTAGGTTATTTTACGACGCTTTATCAACATCTTAGGTTATTTAGCGTCTCAATGAGATGGTGATAATGCCGGTGAAATGAGTCCAGGGTCCAGCACCGAAAGTTACCTAGCATTTGCTCATATTGGGTTGAGGGAAAACCCCGGAAAAAACCTCAACCAGGTAACTTTCCCCGACCGGGGATCGAACCCGGGCCACCTGGTTTCGCGGCCAGACGCACTAGCCGTTACTCCACAGGTGTGGACTCAAATATCTTGGAGCAACAGTAACAAAAAATATAAATGACACTCCAGAGGAAATTAAACGCAGAATAATTATGGAAAATGCTTGTTATTATTCAGTTGAGAAGCTTTAATAATAATAATAATAATAATAATAATAATAATAATAATAATAATAATAATAATAATAATAATAATAATAAACAAATTTTAGTACCGATACTGATAAAGCACATTGTAAATCATTTAAATAATGAACTCCCCCCCCCCAGAACAAAATTCTGCATACGCCACTGGTTTGCTCTAAATAATTCTGAATTAGCATAGTCTGCAATGTTTAAGCTTTACGTAATTTAACTTTGCTCTATCCCTTCCCCGATCCGAAACAGATACATCAAAACTGGTGACCACAAATAATGAATATCCCCTCGTTGTCAGTATAAAATAATAAACCTATTAGTGTGCTATTCATAGACATTTCGCAGCACGCGCTACGAGCGTACTAAGCTAGCCCCGGTTATCCACTGGTTACTTGTACAGAATTCAAATCATATCCTATCGCTAACACTGGTTTATGAATACGAAAAACGCTGATCATCCACCGGAAGCCCGCGCTAAAAATGTCTATGAATACGGCCCTTAGTGTTTTGTTATCAGACAACACATATTTCCATTTTCTTTTGTTGTCACATTGCCATGCTGACTTAAAATACGAACGAGAAAAAAATGAGTTAAAATCTGCAGCGGTCACGAGTGGCATAAAGGAAACATGTCCGTCCGTTTTTCTGCTCGGCTTAATATGTCTCGTGTGGCTAAGCCGCACATCATCGTCACTACCGGGCCAGATTATCAGGTTACACAGAGATGCCACCACGCGCCGCTAGTGTCGCGCACCAAGATTTGACCCATATTTTTCATCTCGTAACTTAAACGCGGTGCCCGCGACACGGTCGTTCTGCATTCGATCTTCACGTGTCTCCACGATCATTCATAACTTCGCCAGATGTCTCTACTAACAGAAATATAGAGCTCAATTAGATATGTTAACGGTATTTAATTGTACTGTGTCCCGTGCCGTGGCGTCGCGGTCTCAGCCATCATGTCTAGGACTCGCATTACGGAATTCGCACTGGTTCGAGTCCCCATGGACCTGAGAGGATAAAAAGAAAGCAGGGAACACTCCAAGCAAATATGCTTGATATCGGTGCGACGGATATGACGTCAAACTACACCTTCTATGCCCCATAATCCTCCGCGAAATACCGCCAATCGCCAAATATTCAATTGCTACTATCGGATTCGGTCATACGTAAACGGTTTAGAAAGGCTGGAGGTAACAGGAGTATTAGCAGATTATTATATCAATGTATATTTCACTGTATATTTATTAAAAGTGTTACGTTTGTGACATGGACTGAACATTTCATTTCCACATTCTTTCTTTTATCAAGAAGAATGTTGGCACTCCTTCACATGTTAAAGCATAGGGGGACATATCAATGGACATATCCTACAGTTAAGCACAGCAGAATATTAGCTTATTTAAAAAAAAGTAACACTTGTTGAACTTGACTACACTTTTGAAATATTCACAACAACATGAAACAATTTGTAATCGTAATAATATGAACAAAACAGCTGATAAACACACCGGAAAAAGAGATGAACTATGGGTAATTTGACGGCCATACTAGTACACCTTTTTGGTTCCACCGTTTCAAGCTTATGGCCCAGGGTTGCCACAGACTCATGAAATTTCGGTCAGAGTATGGTACAGATACCCACCCAATATCGTGATGCATTCGTGGAGGTACGATAGGTAGCAAATGTACCTAAAATGTAGCCTGGCATCCCAGATGCAGTAATAAAAGCTTGTAATCATCTTCTAGCTCTGCCAATGACAGACATCTGTAATTTATCCTTAGTCACTGGTAAATTTCCAGAGATCTTTAAAGTAGCAAAAGTTTGCACAATTTTTAAGAAGGGAGTTAAACAAAATATTGAGAACTATAGGCCTATATCACTATTATCTGGGTTCTCGAAAGTCCTTGAAAAGGTTATGTACAACAGATTAGTCTCATTCCTAGAATATAATAATATACTGTCAAATTCTCAGTTTGGTTTTAGAAAAGGTAAAGGAATCAATAATGCTGTAATATCGTTTATCGAATCAATCCTCAATGCTAAAAACAATAAAGAACAAACCGTTGGACTTTTCCTGGACCTTAGCAAAGCATTTGACATGGTTAATCATGAAATTCTAATCTGGAAACTACAACAATTTGGCATAAGGGGATTAGCAGGGAACTGGTTCATCTCGTACTTAAGCAATAGGGAACAAGTTGTACAAATTGGCTCAGTCAAATCAAAATCCGTTCCTATGCCCCATGGTGTCCCTCAAGGCTCAATTGTTGGTCCAATATTATTTCTCCTATACATAAATGATCTCCCGTTAAATATAACTGAAGGGAAAACTGTCTTATTTGCAGATGACACAAACATAATACTGAGTGATAATAAGGAAGAGAACTTGCAAATGAAAATTAATGCAACATCAATGAAACTAGACAAGTGGCTAGCAAATAATAAGCTTAAATTAAATGTAAATAAAACTGTCTATGTATCTTTCAATCAATATCCAACTGACCAGATTCACATAGTTCTTAGTAATACCATAATTAAGGAAGTAGAATGCTCTAAATTTTTAGGTATATGGATAGATTCCAGTCTAACATGGGAAAAGCATATACAACATCTAACTGAGAAGCTGAGTCGCTTATGTTATGCTTTTCGAGTCCTTGCGAAGATATCATCCATGGATCTTTTAATATCAGTCTATTTTGGATATGTTCATTCAATACTATCATATGGCATTATTACTTGGGGATCTTCACCAAAAGTGACACAAGTCCTCAAACTGCAGAAAAGAATACTCAAAATTATTAAAAAAGTTCCTATTCGGACTGAAAGTATAAAAATTTTCAGAGAACTAAAAATCTTACCTGTACCCTGCATATATATTTTAGAAACAGTATGCTTTATTTATCAAAACATAGATTCCTTTAAAACAAATTCAACATATCATGAGTATAACATCCCAATACATACATCTGAATTACCACAGGCTTACCGGAAGTCTTAACAGCATATCACATAGAGGCAGCAATTTATATAATAAACTTCCACAGAAAATCAAAGAACTTAACATAAGAAAATTAAAAAAGAGGTAAAGAACATTTTATTGACACATATGCCATTTTGCACAAATGAATATCTAAATTTAAAATTTTAGAATTTAACGTTTCTTGATACTGTCCTTGACCATTTATGTTTCAGGTAACTCAGAGTTGAAGAAAAAACAGGGAAAAGCAAAAAGAGAAGATACTAGATAGAACAGTGGAGACTGAAGATCAAGCTTGTCCTATAATATTAAACTGTTAAATTTATTTAGAATTAAGTCTATTTTTGTATTATATTGTATGTTATGTCATTTTTCTTCTGTACTGACGACGCCATGAATGCTTGTAATTCTATTCGGCTAATAAAGATCTACTCTAATCTAATCTAAAATTCGTTTACGACAACCAGTTAAGACGGCTGAGGGATTATAGTGTTGATCACTCTATACCTACTGTCTGGTCGGATGATCTTTCACCTCTGCGGAAGAATGTGGACGTGAGGTCAGCAGAATAGTTTACAATGTTCATAATTCATTATAAAATTTTAATTACTGCATAGGCCTACCTTACATATAGCCCCTACTAGAAGTTTAAGTACACCCCTCCATAAGTGATATTTCACTCCTGTCCTAATACGTGAAACCCCCTGATACAGGGACCAAATGCCTGTGAAAAGTGAAGTTCTTACTGCAAACCCAATCTGTCTATCTTCCAAACTTTGGATTATGTAACAATTTTTCTTTACGAAAACGTTTTGAAAAATTAGGCCTACATATTTTGTAGGAAAAAAAAATAATTACTCCAGAATAGGTTGACTTATATCAGTGAATTTTGGGGTAGAGTTAGACATATCTGAAAGACTTCTTGTGCAATCATTGCTTTTTGTTTAAACAATTTTTGACAGGCATTGTAATCCAGATTGTTTTAGGAAAAATTGTCATTTTCTAACATTCTCTTGAGCTTGAAATTCGCGGAAAATCTCCTCTATTCACCCCTAAAAGTATCTAATAAAGTTCCAGAATCACTCTGTATATTGAAAGACTGCAATGAAAAGAAATGGACGCAATATTTACACATGATAACAATGCTTGCGTAAGAAGGCAAAAGAAAGTACGCGACAAAACATGGATTTTCAGGTTATGGTTATTCAAATACAGTATTTTATGTTTGTTTTGATGTTGGTATTCTCGAATTACAGAGATGGATAGTTGCGCATATACTCGATATTGAAAGAAGCAAGCTATACAGTTCTATGCAAAAGTGGAACATTCATCCTATCTCAAAACGAAGGTTTTGAACAACTTCCTTCTGACTTCTAAGGTAAGAGTGGTATATTCATAACAATTGACACTACACCGACTGATAGGTAGACGCGACAAGTAAGTTATTACGTTGAATCTTGAGGAATACCTGTAAGCCTCAAGATCAAATATGCAGTTCTTCGTGCAGGTGATTATGATGCTATTATACAAAGGAAGACAAAGATAGAAATTCGCAACATTAAGCTTCTCCCAGGCAGTTGACAAATTTAGGAATTTTCCTCGTTCCTTATAACGCTTATTTCATGATAGATCTAAAGCAGTTGGACTTTGGAGAACATGGTACAGTACAATAAGTTCCCGTAAATCCACTGCAATGGTGTTACAAATTACTGAAAATTATGGAAAAATGGTGAGTAATAGAGTTGAATAGCGATCGAGAAATTAAGACTAACAGCGCCCCAAAGCCGAAAACCCGCCTACATCGTTAACTCTTGTGAGTGAACGTTCAGGACATCGGGA
This sequence comes from Periplaneta americana, assembly GCF_040183065.1. NCBI lineage: Eukaryota > Metazoa > Arthropoda > Insecta > Blattodea > Blattidae > Periplaneta > Periplaneta americana. The sequence goes on along the minus strand of NC_091131.1, from coordinate 61,149,964 downwards.
ATGGTTAACTCTCGAACGTCAAGTTGTTGAATCGTCACAATTGTTTATATCAGACTGAACTTTTATCTATTTTTGCAACTGTTATATAGGGTAAAGGTAGATAATATTGTGATACTAATAATACGAGCATTATGATAGTCTAGTTCTTTTTTAGAAATTTTTTACAATTTTACTGAGCGAGAGGAAGATCGTTTTTTTGCGCCAATGTATTAAGAGAATGTTTGTGGGCAAGTTTTGCACAAAACCGGTCCTTCTCTCGCTCAGTAAAATTGTAAAAAATTCTCAAAAAGAACTATCATAATATTATTAGTATCACAATATCACCAACATTTACCCTATATATATATACAATTAATTAGCCTATTCGAAACATCATCTCTACCTTTCAGTGTATAATAATCCGTTCCCCAATCTTTATTTAATTACTAGACCCTTATTAAAAGGCTAGGATTTTCTTTTCGTATGTTTGAGATCAAGTGTACAATCTCAAGTAAAAAAAATATATTAACGCTTTATTTAGCGTTATGTTTTATGTTTCTTAGAAATGCAAATTTATTTGAGATTTTTTTTCTATTTATAAATCATAGGTAATGTCTCATTACAACAGAACCAGAACATTTTGATTACTATGTTACTATCTTGTTTTGTCTTTTTGTATCAATTAAATGTTATTTATTTCAATGATGTATGTTATTCAAAGTTACGAAATCTTTCCACGTCGACCAAATGCTATTTCGAGAATGATGAGCAAGACTCGAAGCGCACGAGAGTTACGAGACGAGACTCGAAAGACAAGTGCAACGAACACAGCGAGCAAGAGCGGCAGTTAGTTTTGTTCATCTCTAGTGCGGAGATGGTAGGGGAAACGGAAGTACTGTATTATACTACTGTGAAACCTCGTCAAAATTTGTACTCAATTCTCAGACGTGGAAATGACAACGCTCTCTCTAACTGTTCAGCTAACACCTACGTCTTTTAAGGCGCGTCTCCAATATTAAACATTTAACAACAATATGTTAAATATAACATGAATTTAACATGTATATGGACATTTCAAGTCTCAATTGACTTAACATGTTAACTAAGTATGTTGAATTGAACACTTTTAACATGTTGGCGTGTTTTCCAGCAGAAATGGAAAACATGTCAAGTCAATTCATTTGCTCGTGCAGCATCGGTACAGTTCGGCAAAGTTCGTACAGTTTCCATAGCAACAACTATAAATTCCGATTTTGTGGCGCGTATCTTGATCATTTTTATACTATCATTGGTCCTTGGTGTTGGCTGTAAGTTGTTCGAAATAATGGAGTGGACGAAAGAAAATACATTGGAATAAAATTAATGCACTGATGGAAAGGCCTTGTTTGTGGGATGTGTCTGCAAAAGAATACACGGGCAAAACTAAGAAGGCCGACTGTTTTAGAGAACTGGAATTATTATTTAACTGTTCTCGAGAATACAATAGAGTTTTCGCACTCTCATCGTATGCTAAACGTTAAAGCTATGTTGACGTCAGTAATGGTCGTATTTGGTGATGTATGTTAACGTTCGTAAAACTTCGGAAAGAATAATAATACGATATTACCCACTCCTTTAACAGCTATCATGTCGTAGGTCCTATGATAATCAATCGCGCTGTAATTTTTTTTAATTGAGATGAAATGGCTGGTCTTAAATTGTGTATTTCTTTGATGTAACAGGAAGTATTTTTGCAGCACTATATTAAAATCGTGTTCTGACATTCTCAGCAAGTTTTTGAATCCAAATCGATACTGTATTCAACTTTAAGCTCGTTTAGAATGTATCCTGCATAGTGTCTTTTACTAAGATATTGCCGCATCCACTTTCTCATTTTCTTCCTTTTCAAAGCCTTGTAACAAGCAATAGAGGCAATTACAAAAGTCAGATCATCATCTGAGTCCATTGTCCAAGTTTTGAAAATAAAACACTATTTATATTAAAATCTCATAGACTGTTTATGGTGGACTATGCAAAGAAAGTCAAGTTTAACATGTTCAACAGTGTGGACAAAGTATTAAATGAAATTAGCATTAACATGTTCAATCAACATGTTGGGATGTTAACGGTAAGCAATTTAACATTCAACATGTTGTTGTTAAATGTTTAATATTGGAGACGAGCCTTTAGAGTACAAATTATTTGCTCTCATGCTTTGAAACCTTTCGCAATTACACCTATGTCCATAATCAAGTCGAAGTAGTTGAATAGTTTATCCATGTGTTCACTCGTGATCATAATCAAGGACACATCGAAGACGAGCGAAAATACTCAAATCGCGAGAAAAAGGCAACAAAAAGCGTACTTCCATTGAAAATCAGAGTTCAGTCCATGACAACTCCTTCCATGCAGCGATAAGGAGAATTTACAAATTAGTCCATCAGACGAGCCGCTGCTCACTTATCTCGTGGTTTCCATGGAGACGCTTTTCTCAAAGCACTGCGACCACACGCGCGTCATTTGTTTGAAATAAGCAGCTAGTATTAAGTAATTAATGCGCTGAACGCTCCGCGTGTTTTCGTTGTTTCGAGTAAGCCATAGCGCAGCGCCCCTCTGTTGCGTGTCGGCAGATGGAAACTAACAATTATGGCGTGAAATATGGCGGCCAGCTAATTTAATAGAGCAAACACAACCACGTTATAATTTTTGTTCTTCGTTTCCCCCTCCCCATTCACTTTCCCTCGCTTATTTAAGAACGGCGATTCAGCTGGAGTGACCTATAGAAATAACTGTAGGAGTTCAACGCAATCTGTTAATAGAGTTGTATTCAGTTGTCGAGGTATTATTTTTGCCTTTAGATTAGAGGCTTGCAGGTTCAAACTCTACCAAAAGCGATGAGAAGAATATATTCTGAAGAGATCTACAGCAAGACGCTCCATGTCTTAGATTTGCATAAGAGACTGAACAAGAAGGCTCCAGGTTTAATTCACGACTGTTTTCTTCCAACATCAACATTAAAAACTCGGTTCTTAGTTACCATCCTCGGGCACCACCATTCCACCCAAGGTAGTGAATTGGGCCTTACAAACGCTCTTATCTTAGAAATGCACGTCGATAATGTGCTGACGAAGTCAAGTGATCAACATACGGGTGATTCTACAATGAAAGATCAGTCTCATGTATCAGTTCCATAAAACTGTTCACAGTGCTGGCAGAGAAATTTCAAACAGTTTTCCATAAGGAAGGCCTACACATCTTCAGTTTTCCATAAGTTATCTTGGAAAATTACTGCAAATTAGGAAGAAAAACAATGAAAAACAATATATATATATATATATATATATATATATATATATATATATATATATATTAGTACGTTATTTTACGACGCTGTATCGACATTTTTATTTTTATGTTATTTTATTTAAATTTAAATATACAGAATAAAGAATATAATTACAAAACAAACAAGAGAAATAGAAATAAAATAATACAAGCAATATAAAAAGAAGATACAGTAGAATTAACAAAATTTGAGACCGAATGAGCAGCGCTCGTGTTGAATGAGATGAAGGTAATAATGCCGGTGGAATGAGTCCGAGGTCAAGCACCGATAGTTACCCAGCATTTGCTCATATTGGGTTGAGGGAAAACCTCGGAAAAACTCAACCAGGTAAAAATTTTACAGGCATTTTGGGTCCGATAAGTATAGTATCAATCAAATAATGTAAGTTCTTACAGTCAAGTAATTGACTGTAAGAACTTACATTATTTGATTCAACCAGGTAACTTTCCCCGACCGATATTCGAACCCGGGCCACCTAGTTTCGCCGCTAGACGCGCTAACCGTTACTCGTACAGATGTGGACTGGAAAGCAATATTATAGCCTATGTGCAATTGTCATTAGCATGGATGTCCCTCATATGGTCTGTTAAAATTCAAATGAAATATTTTCCCAAATGTCGTTATTTTTCTGAAGTAAACTTATGCTTCTTCAATACAGGTATAATAATTAATATTTGTTATAAAGAGTAATTTTTCCATCAATAAAAGAACAATGAGGAGCTATTAAACTTTGTCCCCCTGGTTCTATGCCATTAGCATGGACGAATTTAATTTGGTTTAATAGTACGTGTGGTACCACTGATCCAAGCTACATTGAGTGACAATGTGTTGTGAATGAAAATTGTGAGAATATTTCTACAAATATTTTTCTTCAGAAACTGAGGTAGTAGACAAATTTATCAGACTACACAGCATGATTAAATAATTCAAGGTGAAAAAATGTAACTGCAGATTTTAACAGCTTATTTCTTGAGAAGAGAAGAATAAAAAATTATAATCCATATTAGTCGCCCCCCCCCAAAAGTGTTAACACTGTTTTACTCTTTAAATACTATGCATACAATTCTGATTTTAACTTTATCATTAAAGAATACAGGGTGATTCAGATCACCCGTAACAGTAATTTATTTCGGAAACTAGTGCATTAAAATTTTCGAGACAAAAATATTTATCACTAAAGCACATGTGAACTTTCACTTGAGCTTGATTTCATCCAACAATCTTAATAGGAAGTAGGGTCAGTGGCGTATCACTTTAAAATTTCAAATGGGAGTAGTGGTCAAATATGGTACCATTTGATAGAGCTCTTCAAAACAAACAACTTTCAGAGGAAACGTTTTTATTAATTCCTACTCTTTCAATGAGAAAACGTACAAAAAAGCAATGGGTGATTTGGACCAACGTTGTCATTTATTTCGGAAACTAGTGCATTAAAACTTTCGAGACAAAAATATTGTAACTAAAGCACGCGGTCTTTCACTTGAGCTTGATTTCATCAATCAGCCTTAACAGGAAGTAGGGTCAGTGGCGTATCACTTTAAAATTTTAAACGGGAGTCGGGTCAAATAAGGTACCATTTGACAGAGCTCTTCAAAACAAACAATTTTCATAGGAAACGTTTTTAAAAATTCCTACTCTTTCAAGAGAAAACGTACGAAAAGATAATATCATTAATACTGAGTAATGTTACGAAAAGAAAATGTAAACTAGATAAGTACATTTAATATTAACATAGTACACACGCACAATTACCTGGCTGAGTGTAGACCTGGTGGGCGGCAGGGGTGAATACAAGTAAACTACCCCTTCCCCTTTTCGTATTGTAACATTTCTCAATATTGATGGCATTGTCTTTTCATACGTTTTATCATTGAACGAGTAGGAATTAATAAAAACGTTTCCTATGAAAGTTGTTTGTTTTGAAGTGCTCTATCAAATAGTACCAAATTTGACCGGACTCCCATTTGAAATTTTAAAGTGATACGTCACTGACCCTACTTCCTGTTAAGATTGATTGATGAAATCAAGCTCAAGTGAAAGTTCACAAGTGCTTTAGTTAAAAAATATTTTTGTCTCGAAAATTTTAATGCACTAGTTTCCGAAACAAATGACTTAACGGTGGTCCGAATCACCCATTACTTTTTTTTGTACATTTTCTCATTGAAAGAGTAGGAATTAATAAAACCGTTTACTTTGGAAGTTGTTTGTTTTGAAGAGCTCTATCAAATGGTACCATATTTGACCATTATTCCCATTTGAAATTTTAAAATGATACGCCACTGACCCTACTTCCTGTTAAGATTGATTGATGAAATCAAGCTCAAGTGAAAGTTCACAAGTGCTTTAGTTAAAAAATATTTTTGTCTCGAAAATTTTAATGCACTAATTTCCGAAACAAATGACTTAACGGTGGTCCGAATCACCCATTGCTTTTTTTGTACGTTTTCTCATTGAAAGAGTAGGAATTAATAAAAACGTTTCCTTTGGAAGTTGTTTGTTTTGAAGAGCTCTATCAAATGGTACCATATTTGACCATTACTCCCATTTGAAATTTTAAAGTGATACGCCACTGACCCTACTTCCTGTTAAGATTGATTGATGAAATCAAGCTCAAGTGAAATTTCACATGTGCTTTAGTGATAAATATGTTTGTCTCGAAAATTTTAATGCACTAGTTTCCGAAATAAATTACTGTTACGGGTGGTCTGAATCACCCTGTATTATAAGGAATGATTCATCTCTTTGCACTTTTCAATAAAATAGAAGTTTTCTTGCAAATTAATAAAAGGATTAATAAGTATAATTATTTCCCCGCCATTAGAAAGTCTAGCAATCCTACTGCAGTGACTAAGAAGTGGAATGCTGCTATTTGGACCTGAATTCATGAGCGATGCGCTGTTGCCAAATTATGCAGACTATCAGACTAATTTTCTAATTAACCATGCACTTCATTAAAATCGCATAATAGGTTTATGTATTTATTTTAATGTATTCAACTTCCCCCCTTCAATCTGCACAGTTATATGAGTTATATCACTTCCACTGTGTATAGATAACATTGCAGTGACATCTATCAGGAAAGATCGAAACTCGTTCGAAGGCAGGGTTACGTGCGGAAGGATTCCGTCGTATTACCCAGACAAGCGCTAACGTCACAGCTGCACGCTGCGCAGCCCTCGATCTTGTGTTGCCAAGCAACGATACTCGGTGTATCCCGATGATAAACATTTGACGCACAGATGATACAATAAAGAATTTTATTACCGACATTCAATGCATTTCACCCGACGTCATGATCTGCATATGCAGTCCCAGAATAGCGCGAAACATTCTGATATACATCAATTTAACAATAAAGGCCAATTTTACTTTAATTATTTACTATCATTCACTCATACCTTTCTGCCCAAGGGCAGATCTTTCACTGCAAACTCAGCATTCTCCGCATACGCTCCATATATCTTAACGTTGTCTATTATCTGATACCTTCTTCTGCTCCGAACCTTTCTTCCATTCACCATTCCTTTCATCGCATCCTTGAGTACGCAGTTTCTTCTCAGTCAGTGACCCAACCCATTTTCTTTTCCTCTTCCTGATCAGTTACAGCATCATTTTGTCTTCACCCACTCTTTCCAACACAGCTTCATTTCTTATTCTATCTCTCCATTTCAAACGCATCTAATCGTTTCTCTTCACTTCGTCGTAATGTCCATGTTTCTGCCCTCATACAATGCCACACTCCAAAGAAAGCACTTCATTAGTCTCTTCTTTAGTTTTTTTTTTGCATAAGTCTTCAGAAGATACTTCTTTCCCATTAAAAGCTTTCTTTGCCATTGCTATTCTCCTTCTGACTTCCTGGCAGCAGCTCATGTTACTGCTTATAGTACACCCCAAGTATTTGATGCCGTCCACTTGCTCTACTGCCTCATTTCGAATTCGAAAGTTTACCTTCTTTACTTTTCTTCCTATGACCATGGTCTTCGTCTTGTTGGCATTTATCTTCATTCCATACTGCTCACAGCTGTCATTTACCTCCAGTAGCATATCCCTTACAGTAGTATTGTCTCCTCTTCTGCTAACAACGCCATATCATCAGCAAATCTTATGTACTTTACTCTTCTTCCTCCTACTATTACTCCTCTCATGTTCTGAAAACAGTTCTTCAATAAATCTTCCAAGTACGCTAGATGTTGAACAGGGTAGGTGATAAAGGGCAACCTAGTCGTACCCCGCTCCCTGTTTCACTTCCTTCAGACATTTCTTCTGCTATCCTGACTTTGACTCGTTTCATATAAAATATTACTGAACAACCTAACAGCCTCCTCTCTTCCAATCCACACCAATTTTATTCAGGGTCCCCATCAGTTTATTCCAATCCACTCTGTCAAATGCCTTTTCTAAGTCCACAAATAATGTATACACTTCTTTATTCTTCTCGAAGTATCTTTCGCCGATTGTTCGCATCAGTCCAGTTTCATCTCTTCCTGAAGCCAAACCGCTCTTCTTCCAACTGTTCTTCCATCTTAGAATATAAACATCGATTCATTTTTCGCAAGAAAATGTTCGCCGAGTGCGATATCAGGCTAATAGTCCTGGACTCGTTACATTTCTTGACATTATTTTTCTTCGATATTGGAAACAACACTGTCTCCGTGAAATCTTCAGACCATTCGCCTTTCTCATACATTTCGTTGCATAATGATAGAATTTACTTCTTGTCTTCACCCAGGCATTTCACTAATTCACTGGGCATTCCATCAAGTCCTGTTGCCTTCTCATTCTTCATTTCCCTAAGCGCTGGTTCAACTTGTTCTCTTAGAATAGAAAATTTTTTCGTCTTCTGATACGACTGCTTGACATAATTAGGAACATTAACTCCAGACGTTTGAGATGGGCAGGGCATGTAGCACGTAGGGGCGAATCCAGAAATGCATATAGAGTGTTAGTTGGGAGGCCGGAGGGAAAAAGACCTTTAGGGAGGCCGAGACGTAGATGGGAAGATAATATTAAAATGGATTTGAGGGAGGTGGGATATGATGATAGAGAATGGATTAATCTTGCTCAGGATAGGGACCAATGGCGGGCTTATGTGAGGGGGCAATGAACCTCCGGGTTCCTTAAAAGCGCAGTAAGTAAGTAAGTAAGTGATACGGCTGCTTCATTTTCTATAGATAACAAAGACGATTCTTTGTCCCATATAGCTCTTCTACATATTTCGTCCATCTGTTCAGTATTCCTTGTTTGTCTGTTATTTAATTTCTGATTTAGTCCTCTATCAGCCACATGGATTTGCTGTTCTTATTTGTGAAGTCCAAACATTTTACTTCGCAGTACATTAATTCGTATCTTACTTTTTCTCAAGATCCTCTATTTCTTTACATTTCTGTATCATCCAGTCTTTCTTCGCCTAATCAGTTTTTCTTCTTAGTGTTCGTTTTTTATTTTCCTTTAGTTTCTTGCACACAGAACCAGTTTCTTCAAATTTCCGTATTATATTTATGACATATCGGTGACATGTTTTTTCTCAGGATGCCTCTCGTTGAAATCTCTAGCACAGCGGTCATCAGCACAGTACAACCTCGGGCTAGCGGCTCTTACTCGTAGATAAGAAACTGCACTATGGCGCTGGCTGTTGGCGGGTATGCTCTCTCTCTCTCACTGCTGCAAGACGGGGCATATCACGTTGCACTGTTTACACTTTACCCAGTTCAGCGAGTGCTGACGACCACTGCTCTAGCAGTTCTACGAGCATAAATAAATATGATTTCTGTTCTCTCTTGAAGGGTATACACCGTTTCACAATAATTTAATACACGAACACAACTATTACAAGAAATGTTCAATGGTATTGGTAGCTTTAGCTCTAATTAACAGTAACAACAATCAAGGTTGCCAGGCAACGATATAAAACAAAAGATACGAAATAAATGAACGACGTGTATAAACAATTGAATGCTCTTTCATATTTAAGTATAAAAATATAGGGGTGCCATCTGAAATTTCTAAAGGGATGAGGCTGGGGTGGGGGGGATGAAATATAAAATGTAATTAAGCCTGGTTTCAGACTTCCCCCTCAATATCTAAATTGACGTGTTTTTTGTTTAAATTGAATTCAATTTAAATAATTAGTTATTTAGACTGGAAAGTTTTGAAATGAAAGTCTTGTATATTATGAAACGAATTTATAATATTATAGTCTACTTCATGGCACGTGTCAGTGTTCAGGAAACGAACATTACAAAGGTGTTTCATACGTTATTTTAGTACGACAGTATTATAATAGTACATTATGCAAAGAGCCTATAATGATAGTAATTACGACGCAAGTATAGATATTTATGAAACTCGCTTGCACTCGTTTCATAATATTCATATAAGCGTCTTAATTACCATTATAGGTAAGTTTCATACGACTTTTTATGCTCGACCATATTTCTAACTTGAAATTATTCAGATGTATACATTTTATTTGTATCTGACAAGATCGGAAGTGACCTTGTTCTAGGTCGTGAATTGTGAGATGTGCGCACATGCGAAATTACTGATTTTTTCCGAGGAACAATAATGTCATTGACCTTGATGTAATCCCGTTAAACTTGATATAACCTTGATTATTGAATTCGACATTGAGAAACGAGATGACAAATTGAATTTATTTGAATATTATTTACAATTAACGCTAATTATTATAGTAACAGAACATAACCTTCTGCGACAGTATTGGATTTCCAGCCTCCGTGACTTTTCGCTCATTCTCTTTCGATTCCATATCCGAGAATAATCGATACTTGCGGTTTTATAACGGTACAAAGCTGACTTGTCATTGGCTGAACACCTTAAGCGGAGTTGTCATTGGCTGAACACCTGTACTTTAATGAGTAGGTGTACTTTAATGACATGCATTAAAGGACTGCTACCAGGTGTATAATTACTACATTTCGGCATGGTCGAGCATAAAACAATTAATAAAGAAATAACATACCAAATTTGTGATTAGAGACAGGCTGGTATCATGGTCTATGAAGAAAGAGGTTGCTATGACAACAATGATGTAATAAATATTATTGCATGGCAAATCGCTTCATAATAGGCTATTAACTTTATGGCACAAGTTGTGCCATCGTAATAGAAGTCATAATGTGTTAGTTGGCATGCTAATATTTTACGGCAATGGTACGATAATGTGGCATATTGTGCACTATTTACACTAACGATAAAGACTGTTTATAATGCTGAAAAAAAGATATATATGGTCTCCGCAGCACTTGGTGAATTTTTTTTAAGAAATTGAAATACTGAAACAAACAGATAATCAATTTATAGCACCGTACTATGAATAGAATAACAAAATATATGTACAAAGCGTAGTTAAAGAATAATAAAAGTGACGAATTTGAAGTTTTATAAAATATGGTAGAACTCTATTTGGTAAACATCGATTATAACATAAAATATTAATAGCGTAGGCTATAATGGTCTGTTGAAATTGTTAACATTACTTCCAATGAAGCGACGGACTAAGAAATTAGCAAATGCGAAACCAACTTAAAACAGATCAAATACGAGTAATAAAGCAGTCCGTTGCGATAGAAACTAACTACGAGCAGATAGAGCATAAAGAACAGAGGCAGCGAAAACAGATTCTCAGAAAAGAGAATAGGCCCTAAACGAGAAAGAAACCTGGGACGACCAAAGTAGAGGTGATCTGCACAACTTATAATAGTGTCGGAATATACAAATTATCTACGTGAAAGTAGAAGGTGTCAGAAATATTTCCTAAGTATATTATAACAAATCTATACTAATAATAAATCTGTAGACGAAATTTTTCTGGTAATTTTCGATTTTCCAAAAATAATTGGTCCTAACATATATAATTAACCGCCCTGAAACCGAAAGTCGCTTTTTTGAAATTTTTGTTTGTATGTCTGTCTGGATGTTTGTTACCTTTTCACGCGATAATGGCTGAACCGATTTATATGAAAATTTGAATATAAATTAAGTTCGTTGTAATTTAGAATTTAGGCTATATGGCATTCAAAATATTTTATTTAAAAGGGGGGTTATAAGGGGGCATGAATTAAATAAATTAAAATATCTCCCTTATTATTAACTTTCATGAAAAATATTACGCGACAAAAGTTTCTTTAAACATAATTTCCGATAAGTTTTATTCCATGCAAAATTTTGATAGAACTGATATTTAATGAGATAAATGAGTTTCAAAATTACAATAACAACGCCATCTAAGGCGGTGTAATGAAATAAAAAACAAATAACTTCGTCTATAAGGGGCCTTGGACAACAATAATCGAAAGCTATGAAACATACGGTAGCCTACAGAGAATGTTTCTGTGTTTGTATGAAGTAATATCGGAAGCTAAATTAACCGATTTGTATAATTAATTATTAATTCACCATTGGAAAGTGTAGTTTATCTGTATGGACATAATGCTATAATGTTATTACAGTAACTTCTGAGTGAATTGAGGACAGCTTCTTATGCACAGAAAACTTGATAGGCATTCGTTTCCTGTATTTCCTAAAATAATTTTTATGACCAAATGAGTGGTCTCTGGATCAAAATGATCGCATTTTAATTTTTTAATACAATTTAAATTAAGTAACATAATAAACGATTTATCTTTCTATCAAACACGAATGTTCCCTGGATCAAATGTCCTATTTTAATTCTGTAATTACTTTATATTTATTTCTAACGGGTGCAGCGGAGCGCACGGGTACGGCTAGTAAATAAATAAATAAATAAATAAATAAATAAATAAATAAATAAATAAATAAATAAATAAATAAATAAAATACATAAATAACTGAATAAATAAATAACTAAATAAATAAATGAATAACTAAATAAATAAATTTAAAACAAATCTCGCCGCGTCTGTAATCCAAGAGCTAGCGCGCTGATGTACCATTTCGGGGTTCAGGATTCGATCCCCGGCCGAGTCGGCTAAGAGCTTTAGCAGGACTTTCGTTACTATACCACATACCAAATGAAGAAATTGGCCAAAAATTCAACATAGATAATGTCATCAGGAAAACTCACACATTTAGAAATAACTGGAAGAATCATATACAGAGAATGTCCCTAGACAGAATCCCACATCAACTCCTACATTACACAGCAAAAGGTAGACGAGTAAGAGGAAGCTCAAAGAAAAATTGGAATGATCAGTTTTAACGGAACAGGCCGAGAGATCTAATCCATGAAGTTATTATTAATAATGATGATGATGATGATGATGATGATGATGATATGTGAATTAATGATGACAAAATGAGACCGAGATCCAATTCTGCTTCAATTGGTAGAGGGAAAAGCCCGAAAAAGATCTCCACCAAACAACTTTTCCCATCCAGGATTTGAATCCGGGTCCGCTAGTTTCACGGTCAGACGTGTTAACTGTTACTCCACAGCGGTTCTTATTTTTTACTTTGTTTCGACCTTTCACTAGACAACACACGATGCTCTCCAACGTTGTGATGATCTCCAACTGGAGTCCTCCATCCAGGAGAACAGAGACATATTCGCAATGAAGAAACACGTGAAATTGAATCCTCGACCATAATTTCTACATATAGTTTAATCTGTACCTCAGCCGTTCCATATAATATCAAGGGCAGATTGAGTATAATAACTTCAATGATTATTGTGCTTCGACTTGAAGTTTTTTTTACATCAGAGTAGTAGTCATTTACGAGGACAAGGGTAACAAGGCCCCCCCCGAGATTAAGATTTAAAACGACTATGAATTGAGTAATACTACTAAAGAAAAGAATGTGAGAACAAATGTACTTTTAGTATTAAAATATTCCACTTTTATAAATGCTTAAGGAATAAAATACGAGCTAGTTAATGACTTTACTCAAATGAAATCAAGGCGTTACCTTTTGCTACATTAGTGGTTGTTACGTATTGTAAATAAAAGTATAATTTTTAAAATTAAAATTAAAATTTCCTGTATTTATCAATAAAACTGTATGTGTACATTTGTTCGCAGCTACGTCATATTAAAAATAACTGCATGTAAGTCCTCTGAAGTTAAATATTTAGGTATAATTTTTGATAATAATTTAAAATGGAACCAACACATTAATTACCTTTGTAATAAATTACGTAAAATAATACTTTATTTTGTTTTATTGAGGAATTACTTGTCAATAAGTTTATTACGCACAATATACTTAACTTTCTTTCAATCGGTAATTATGTATGGAATTATAGGATGGGATAGCTTATTTAAAACCAATTTTAATCCACTTTATTTATTACAGAAGAAAATAGAATACAATATGTCTCATTTTCCATCTCAAAATTTTTTTTTAGACTTTAATGTTCTTAAAAGCAGACAAAGTATTATATTGTATTAATAAAATTCATACATAAAAATCGAAATAATTTTGAATTGTATTTTCATAGTTATGAAACAAAAGGTATTAATTCTTTAAGATTGTCTGAACCAAAATGCAATACTGCTACAGTATTTAAACATAGCAGTGATTTAGGCTCAAGAATATATAACAAATTTATATTTAAATATCATAATCTTGTCAATTCTATTAGTTCTAGTATTAAATTTAAATAGTTATGTATATGTATTTTATAAATAATGAAAAATTGTAAATTTAAATTTATATATCCTTATTGTGTAGTAGACATAAGACAAATTGTATTGTATACTTCTTAATTTAAATTCAGGAGTCCGCCCCCGAGTACGAGTTCTACTCTTTCAGGGGTGAGCTAAAGTTTTATGTCACAATTATTAGAAAAATAAATACATAATTATTTAAGTGTTAAATAAATTTAAATTTACGTATAAGTGGGATAGAAGTTAAAACTAGGCCTATGTGTGAGAAACTAGAAACGTGAGCATAAAAAATTAAACCATGACATTTGAGAGTTACAGTTATAAAAATTACTGAATTGGAGAAAAAATAATGAACTTTAAAAATGTTTTCAGTGGATCTCATACCATGGTTTAAATACCTTTTATAATGATCATGTTTATTCCAGTTCACGGTACGGAAATAGTTCATTTTAGAGGAAATATGAAGGGAATATCGGTACGCCACGCAGTATATCCTGTAAGAATAAAGTCTTCCTTAAATAATCTTGGCCACCCCTAACAGAAACTGAAATGACGGCCCTGCATACAGTGACAGTTCGACTTCGCACAGGGAAATTAGCGTACAGAAAATTAATTAATTTATTTATTTATTTATTCTGATGTAGTTAAGGCCATCAGGCCTTCCCTTCCACAACACCAGGAATACAAATACAATAATAGAAATAAATAGAAAAAAATACACTATATACAAAATAAAGCTACACAAGAAATAAAGAGAGAGAGAAAAAAACACTATAAACAAAGTAAAGCCACACAAAAATATACACAGGTTGCAGTCACACAAACTTTAAATGAGTGATTAAGTATCATAATTAATTGTATCCTAACTAATTAACTAACATAAATAAGAAACTTGCAATTTTAATCTAGATTAAAAAAGAAAAAAAAAACACAAAATCAACACTTCTAGCAATACCTAAAAAGCATTAAATAAGACAAAATTTTCCAATTTAATTTTGAATTGTGATAAAGTCAGGCAGTCCCTGACGTCATTAGGTAACGCATTCCAGAGGCGAGGTATTTCTACAGTATAGCAAGATGAGTATAAAGATGTTCTATGATGAGGGATAGAAAGAAGTGCTTGATGTCGGTTTCGAAGATTTGTAAGAAATTGAAAGCGCGATAACAGATAATTCGGAGTAGAAGTATGCATGATTCTAAACAGAAGAGACAGTGAATGTATTGTTCTTCGTTCCTTCTGAGATTTTTCAGCGTAAGCAGTATAGATACGATTGAGTCATATGACTAATGGTGTGCAAATTGCAATGAAAACTACATAAAATGCAGACTAAAAGTAATAAAAATCTAATATTAACAACAAAATAACAAATGGAGATCTTATATATCTATTTAATTTTTGTAAGTAATCATATTCGACGGTTTCTAGAATTTCCTTCACATAATACGCGTTTGATTCCCGGCACGTTCTGTAGGCTGCGCTGCTGGTCTCGTCTTCCCCGTTTCCCCTGTCCCGGCAGCGCACTCGCCCACGTCTCATCAATCTTACTCTTTCATTATTTGTACGGCAGTTTGTTTCGGGAACTTGCCACCAGAGGGAGGGCACGGCGCGCGGGATTAAAAGGGATGAGGGATGGTATAATGACGTCACGACGGGGGAGGGGTGGGGAAACTTGGCAACAGTGTAGTAGGGAGAAGCTTTTTCCCTGGCTCGGCGAGTCGAGAGAAATCAATGTGAGGCCCCGCTCCGTGCTGCTGCCTACCGCCAGGATAAAAACGCGAGTAAGATCCGCCTGTGCACACAAAAGCACGCAGCCATTCCTCGTAATTGCATAACACATGTTGACTGGCGCCCCAAAACAATTCGGAGAAAAAACTAATTGTCATGACAAATCAGAAGCGTTCTTGGCAATTCATTAATACCAGACAATCGATAACAAGGGAAGCGGGCGGCTGTATGTCTGAGCCGTGACACGGGCATTGTACAAGCCGTCACGCTAACCACACGCAGTACGAGTCGATCTAGTCTATGTAAACCATAATAAATGAAAAACTAAAACTTGCTCAAGTTAGACACTGTCAACAGCAACACCAACATCAACAATCAACAACACCAATACATCAGTAATCAACAACACAATACATACACAATCAACAGCAACAACAATGCATCCACAATGAACAGCAACACCAATACACCAATAATCAACAACGCCAATACATCAGCAATCAACAACACTAATACATACACAATCAACAGCAACAACAATGCATCCACAATGAACAGCAACACCAATACACCAATAATCAACAACGCCAATACATCAGCAATCAACAACACCAATACATACACAATCAACAGCAACAACAATGCATCCACAATGAACAGCAACAACAATGCATCCACAATGAACAGCAACACCAATACACCAACAATCAACAACACCAATATATCAGAAATCAACAACACCAATACATACACAATCAACAGGAACAACAATACATCCACAATCAACAACAACAATAACAACAATCAACAGCAACACCAATACATCCACAATAAACAGCAACACCAATACATCCACAAGGAACAGTAATTACAATACATCCATTGTCAACAGCAACACCAATACATGTGCAGTTACCAGCAACACCAACACAACCACAATCAACAGCAACACCAATATATCCACAATAAACAGCAACACCAATATATCCACAATAAACAGCAACACCAATACATACACAATCAACAGCAACAACAATGCATCCACAATGAACAGCAACACCAATATATCCACAATAAACAGCAACACCAATACATACACAATCAACAGCAACAACAATGCATCCACAATGAACAGCAACACCAATATATCCACAATAAACAGCAACACCAATACATACACAATCAACAGCAACAACAATGCATCCACAATAAACAGCAACACCAATATATCCACAATAAACAGCAATACCAATACATACACAATCAACAGCAACAACAATGCATCCACAATGAACAGCAACACCAATACATCAACAATCAACAACACCAATACATCAGCAATAAACAACACCAATACATCCACAATCAACAGCAACAACAATACATCCACAATCAACAACAACAACAACAATCAACAGCAACACCAATACATCTACAATAAACAGCAACACCAATACATCCACAATGAACAGTAATTACAATACATCCACTGTCAACAGCAACACCAATACATGTGCAGTTACCAGCAACACCAACACAACCACAATCAACAGCAACAAAAAATATATCCACAATAAACAGCAACACCAATATATCCGCAATAAACAGCAACACCAATACATCCACAATAAAGAGCAATTCCAATACACCCACAATGAACAGTAAGAAAGAGACTAGTCACTGGTTGAGAAGAAACTGCCTACTGAAGGATGCACTAGAAGGAATGGTGAACGGGAGAAGAGTTCGGGGCAGAAGAAGATATCAGATCATAGACGACATTAAAATATATGGATCATATGAGGAAACGAAGAGGAAGACAGAAAATAGGAAAGATTGGAGGAAGCTGGGTTTGCAGAGAAAGATCTACCCTTGGGCAAAACACTAAATGAATGAAGCCTTACGGTTGAGGAAAACCTCGGAAAAAACCCAATCAGTATTCAGCCCAAGCGGGAATCGAACCCGCGTCCGAGCGTAACTCTGATTCGCAGGCAAGCGCCTTAGCGGACTGAGCTACGCCGGTGCCTTGTAACTTCTTATAACCTTATTTTTTTAATTATTCAAACAAAAGTTGTCCTGTTTGATGAGGAAAGAAGCTAGAATATCTAAAGAAATTCCATTATTCCATTCAAAATATGAGAGCTACCCTTAGTACCCTATGAGTGGGGCCCAGAGGAATTCTGATTATGAAAATGTTAGAAAGGCCCCCCCTCTCCCTTAATGAAAATTGAAAAAAAAAAAAAATCAGCATTTAATTTTAAACTGGTCTACTTAAAAGAGAATCTAACTTATAACACTTTTTGTGGGCCACCTAGTGTATGTTTCGGTTTTTAATACTTGTTGTGGGCCAAATTGTATATATTTCGCTTTTTCTGTGAACACTAAACTCTTGCACATGGCGGGCCTCATTGACGATGTGGTTAGCACGATGCGGAGTCACCGCGGAGACGTCACAGGTCAAGTACAAGACAACGGATAAACACCCAAGCACGTGGAATTTAGATAAATCTTGACCTGTGCTAGGAATCGAACAGCGGAAAGCGCAAGCGTTATCGACAGCGAACTCTTCCGTAAGTGGTTTATTTACGAGGGAGAGTCAAAAAGTAACCTTAGTAATTGTTTTATTAATTGAATATGTACAGTAGTGGCAAAAAACCGGACCGACTCTTGTAGTTGATTTCAGAGCCTTGTTCACTCCAAAGCACGATAGACTGGTAACTAAGACTTTCGTGGTTCGAGTCCTGCCTGGGAAGGAAACTTTTTTTCGTTCCTTATTAAAATTTATTTTGATTGCAGCGATATTTTCCTACTTAACTAACTTATTATTCCGAGAACATGAATTTTACCAGCAATCGAAAAGTATTGGGAATAAATTTGAATAAGGAACAAAAAAAAAAAAGTTTCCTTCCCAGTCAGGATTCGAACCACGAAAGTCCTAGTTACCAGTCTATCGTGCTCCGCAGTGAACAAGGCTCTGAAATCAGCTTCAAGTGTAGGTCCGGTTTTTTTTTTTGCCACTGCTGTAGTCTATTACCTTTCGTCTCGTTTCTCTTATCTATACTCTAACCACGACGTAAATACCAGATCACTTATCTGTGGCGCGTTAAGTATACCTCTTCATAGGACATCTCGTTATTCATCATCTTTTACAGTATCCACCTCGCGACAATGGAATTTCCTGTCACAAAGTATTAGGGGCTGCAAGACAATAAACACTTTTAAAAACAGCTTAAAAGATAACCTCCTTAGCATTTCACTCAAATAATACTGACTTAATCTATCACTGACTACATTGTTACTCCTTCCTTTAGACATGCATCCTTATAGTGCTGTATTTTCAAAATTGTCTCATAATAATCTCTTTCTATTATCTAACATTATTTGAAATATATTAACATTCTATGTATTTTGGCTTATTTCTGCTACATAGTTTGTATTTTAGGGTTTAATTAATAGTTTATAGTATTGTGTTGTTTAATTCGTAAATAACTCTTGTATACATGTAACTCTTATCTAAATCAAATCGTTGAATTTTTTGTAAGTTCATACATATGTATGTATATTTTTTGCTGGTTGAGTGGAAGAGAAGGCCTTACGGTCTTAACTCTGCTAGCTAAAATAAATTATTATTTTTATTAATAAGACTATAAATAATTTTATCACTTTTCAACATAGCCCCAATTACGTTCAATGCAAGTGTTCCTGTTATACTATGTTAAAAGTGGTTAAGTGTTTGTAGTCTTATTGTAGACTACATATTCAATTAATAAAACAATTATTAAGGTTACTTTTTGACTCTCCCTCGTAATTTACATTAATTCTAAGGTATTGTCCAGGCTGCTGCATGGAAATGCGTCTTGTGCTCAATATAATTATAGCCTTCTCTTTAGTTTTGAGTGGTTGCAGTGCTGATTTATCTCGGGTATACTGACCGTGTCTGAATTCCGAGTACCTTTTTTTTTAGAACCGACCTTGTTTCTCGCTACGCCACAGCTCGCTAATTAGGATGTAGACTCGTCAGTGGGTTCGCCGTGTGCGTAGATGGAAGTGTTTCGTCTCCTGTTTGTCCGGTCGTCGCTGCCCAGGGGTGAACCCAGGCATCATAAAATTGTACAAACAGGGCCACGAGCTCGGGATGCGTCTGTGATGTCTTTACTGTCTCCGTGCCCCCTCTCCTCTGTCGACAGGAATAAAACATAATCTGGAATTACGACGCGTCGTTCAGGCTACGGTACACTGTATTATGGAATTATACAGTAGATTGAAAGTGGAGACATCGGATATTTCAAGCGACTTTGCTTTCTTGATTTGCTTGCGTGGTACCAGACGCGAATACTCGATGCCAACTCGAGGTTCTTGTGGCTATCAGCTGCGTAGAATGTTCGTTGTAGGAATCCTATGGAAGATGGTACAGCGCATTAGTTTCCAATTGCTGCTACATCGGTGGTAAGGACTACTGTGAAATGTGAAGAGGAATACTTGATCAATACCCGCCTCAACAATGTATCTGTCTGAAGCAGCCATAACTTCCGTAGGCTATATTACTAGTAAATTAAAACCTCTAATAAATTCTGAGACTCCAGGATATGCAGTTTATCTCAAATTTATTTTCACCTTAATAACTCTATATTTATTGAAGATTAAACAATTAAATATCCAACATTATTTTGAGTAACATGAAAACTCACACTCAAAATTTGTTTTTCTAAACAATAACTTCAAGATCAAAATCCAAAAAATTAACATTATTCATCTCTTATACCGGGGTACAATTAACTCTTAATCTTTATCAGTCTGTCAGAATAATCACAAATTTTAAGTAACTATTACAGCGTGCAGCTTTATATTACTAATTTATTTTCACAAAAATCGAATGAATTTTATAACTGAAAATCATATGCATAACACCAGAAGAAATGTCCCAACTCTTTTGGCAGAACCTAAATGCCACACTACAGCTGGATTAAGACACAGTAGGAATTATGGACCAGACTATACAATTCAGTATTGAAAAATAATCCAGACCTAAGCAATTTACGCATTCTTAAGTTTAAAAATAAAGTGAAAATGTTAGTATGGTATTTGTTAAATTTTATTATTATTTTAAGTGTCCTAGCATTATATGTTACTAATATTTATTGTATTCATCTGATGCCTGTAACCTATAAGATAAAACATTGTAATAAATATAAATATATCATTTTCTTAATTAATAACAATGTAAATTTCCAATAAATAATTTCTTAGCATCGCCACAGATACACTTGATTGTACTTGTCACTATCTCTGTCCCTAGAGAGTTCTTGAAATTGATATTTTCCCCGCCATTCATAAAATAATTTTATATAATACCTCTTGCACAAAAGGGGAGATCTTTAACTGAAACTTGATTAATATATTTTAGTATTATTTGTATTTATCCTAGTAATAGTGAACAGTTTAACTCGTAGACATTTGGTTTTTCAGCATTAACTTCCCATGATTGTATGAGAAGATTCGAAGAGAAAGTCAGGATGTAGACCTTCGGCTCCCCCCTACTACCAATAATGCATAACACAATGTCAATACGGCGGTTGCTGTCGTCTGCGATACGACGAACTTTTTTGTTGATTTTCGAGTTCGTTATTTTCTTTCTGGTTATTATATGCTTATTTAAGTTGTGTTAACTCTCGCTAAGTGGTTTTATTATTTTATTTTATCAGTCTTAGTATTTATTTTATTCTTGTTAATATATTTGTTTTATTATTATTATTATTATTATTATTATTATTATTATTATTATTATTATTAATTCATTAATTTGTATTACTATCTTTGTATTTCTCCGTCACGGTTATTCTATTATTATTATTATTATTATTATTATTATTATTGTTACTGTTATTTCTATCATCAACATTATTATTGATATCTGTAAAATTTATGTAGACTCTACTGGACTGTACCCGAGCACGAGCATATGCTCATTTCGGGTATCTATTCATATGTACCATTTCAAATGTAAATTGTGAATAAATTTGAATTTGAATTTGATGTGAATTCGTTTTAGCAAGCAAGATTTTAAGAACCACGGCAGATCTCCCAAAAAGAAAACATTAATTTAGAATTTAATAATTTTACGAAGTCCCAATGTACGCTGAAAACCTCACCGGGCTATGATCTAACAAGTTTGAGGAAAACCCAAAGTTCAGTTACCCAATTTACCTTTTCATAACTGGTTAAGATATGAGGTTACCGAGCAAGAACGCAAAGGTCTTTCAGGTACCAGCTGGTGCCTCGAGCTCTAGTCCACTCGCCACATACCCTGCCCGCTCCATCGAGCTGGCGGGGGCAAAAGGACTATCGGCGCTTCGCGGAGAAACGAGAAAACAGATTAAAATTTGCCACATCGGAAATCTTTTTTCTGAACGCAAATGCTGTAAGATTATAAAGAAACACCACTCAAATATGTCATTACATCTTGCCGGATTACAAAGAAAAACCATTCATACACATACCGTTACAAGTCTCATTTGACTTTGTTGGGACTTGAATCGATTCCTCACAACTGAAAGACAACATAGTTATGGAGGATCCAACGATAAGTGGAGTAGCTATACTGCCAGCCATCCAGTTTTGTCACAGCTGTCTTATAATATATATAATATTCCATTAAATAAACAAATAAGTGAAATAATGGACAATAAATTAAATTAACAATTAATAAAGGAACATGCAGAATGAGTGAAAAAATGAATAAATAAATAAAAGATTAAATAAGTAAAATAATAAATAAATAAATAAATAAATAAATAAATAAATAAATAAATAAGTAGATAAACGTTAAATATATTGCTCAAAGTGATCACACTTCGATTTCAAACATTTGTCGCACCTTCAGATAAAGGACTGTTCTCGAATTTTACTGACGGGGATGATGGGTAAAATTTCTATTTTCTACATTTTTCAAGTTACGTCCCTTTTTTTTAAATATAATCACGATGTGATAGCTAATGATGTGGTGGAGTTTCATTTCTGTGAGTCAATTAGTTTCCGAGTTACTAACAAAAACATTTAAAAAAATGTGCATTTTTCGAAATTAATTTTTCAGTAAAATATATTAATTTTTTTGCAAGACCAGTAGCATATTTAGAAAAAAACATTATCTATTAGTTTTCCTATGTCTTTACTACGAAAGGGGGGAAATTTTTATAACCACTACATTCCTAAAAATAAAAATCTTAAATTGCCACCATAAATATTTCATTTTTTATTTCAAAAAGTGTTAATTTAATCATAAAACACATCCGTTATTTTTTAACAACATGCAGTGAAAATTTCATGTTCCTAGCATCGAAATTGTAAGAGCCTTTACACTTTGATCCTGACGAAATGTGCTGAAAAAAAGGTGTGAGAAAACAGCTTGTAAAATTTCCGTAATTTTTACGCTTTCGAGCGCCGCAGAGCATTGAAATTTCCTCAAAATATAAATAACAGATTGCTGAATCATTTTCACAGAAAAACGAAAATGCGATTTTTGACTGAAGATGATCAAAATTTCACCCGTCTCCACCCGCAACACTTTCGTCGGTAAGTTTTTCGTTTACAACAGTCATTTTTTATTACACGCAGATTTCACAGATCTGAAGAAGTCTATAGGCGTATGATTGTGAATTATGTAGTGTTTCCTGATACTCTTATCTGTAACATCGCTTCTCTTTCTTGTAAACTTTCTTGCTCACTAAGTGTTCCATAATAAAAATTTTCTGTGTTACAATGAATAATATTTCAGAGTTGCAATGGCGCAAGGAATTTTTTTAAGCCTTGGATAAAGAGTGCAAACTTCAAATTGAAAGAAATTTAAAGGTTTATCCTTCGCGAGGCTACCAAAGTATAACAATAAATACATAACTTAATAATAGACCACTATTATTATTATTATTATTATTATTATTATTATTATTATTAGTGTTGTTAAAATGTTTCTTTTATTTCACTTCAACACATTGCACAATGCAAATTAACTGAAATAATAAGTTACGTCAGTGCGCCCAGACAACTATCGGACTTCATAGAATTTCACTTACATTAATGTAATGTCTAGACAGTTCGATAAAGCTTTTAAACACCCAGTTGGAATAGTTTGATTAGTTGAGTTATAGCTTCTATCGGAGACATCGCTGGAAAAAGGAACAAACATACTGGATGAAGCATGAGAAATTGGACAGGAACCTATGCGACTAATGAAGAAATCGTCACATATTTGTATTTCTCAGTCAGTACATCTTTTTCCGTACCTAGTTATGAACTGTTTGCAAACGACTGCTAGCGCTGCCCTGTGCATATGCTACAAGCTTCGGGAGCGTGTCAGAGAAGTTGCCGATAGAGCACGGCGCAAGAGGCAACGTACAAATTCCAGTCAATTATTTCGTACTCTTTTTCCGTGACGCCAAAGCCCTTGAAGGGACCAGACCGACCGACCAGCCGGCTGCTGGTCTGACGTCCACATGTCGAAGCAAAATTTCGTACTCTACTTTGTAATTAAAAAATGTCAAACCACGAAGTTAAAGATCGAATTAATCACGGTGGTGTAATGGTTATTATTCCCACCTTTCATACGGGAGGTCCGTGGTTTTTTCCCCAGCAGTCGGTTATACTGACTCGAGATTTTTGTGGTTTCCCAAGTCCCTTCGAGACCCCTTCATCATCACTTCTCATCTACCAGTTTATCATCTCCCCGCAATAGGCCTGTGACCTGTCCAACGCAGTAGCGCAATATGCAAAGCTTTTCCCAGTGGATATGACGGTAAATCACTGCATAGTGCAGGGCTGGGCACTGGGAGCGAATCCAAAGTCTAAACGGGGACGCTTAATCTTCATCCGTCACAGCATCAACGCTGCGCGGTGTTCAGAGGGAAAGAAAGGGTTTGAAGAGAAGTCATATCGCTTCCCGTGAGAGAGTAGAATTCGTTCATGCTGCCCAGCTCTGCCTTAGAGAATCGCTGGGCAAAGGATTCGTGAATCCCTGTGAGTCCTGACCTTCAAGCGGTGTAGATATACTGTACACAGAGCATACCTCCCTCCCTTGGTACCATTACTCAGTTTACGTGTGTACAAGCAAGCGGGAGCAGTGATGGAGCAATGGCTGTGTCTAAACCTTTCACTGCCAAAAAACGGAGATTTCTCGTGGAATGAGAGGAAGAATTTTTCTGTTGTAAGAAAGATGAGAGTGTAAAATGTCTAATTTGTAATGAGGTATTAAGTGGCTTTCTTCGAGCCAACATTAAACGACATTATGATACTTATCATAGTAACAAATATAAATGACTCTCGGAAGGAAATTAAACGCAGAATAAATATGGGAAATGCGTGTTATTATTCGGTTGAGAAGCTTTTGTCATCTAGTCTGCTGTCCAAAAATCTGAAAGTTAGAATTTATAAAACAGTTATATTACCGGTTCTTCTGTACGGTTGTGAAACATGGACTATCACTCTGAGAGAGGAACATAGGTTAAGGGTGTTTGAGAATAAGGTGCTTAGGAAAATATTTGGGGCTAAGAGGGATGAAGTTACAGGAGAATGGAGAAAGTTACACAACACAGAACTGCATGCATTGTATTCTTCACCTAACATAATTACGAACTTAAAATTCAGACGTTTGAGATGGGCAGCGCATGTAGCACGTATGGGCGAATCCAGAAATGCATATAGAGTGTTAGTTGGGAGACCGGAGGGAAAAAGACCTTTAGGGAGGCGTAGATGGGAGGATAATATTAAAATGGATTTGAGGGAGGTGGGTGTGATGACAGAGACTGGATTAATCTTGCACAGGATAGGGTCCGATGGCGGGCTTATGTGAGGGCGGCAATGAACCTTCGGGTTCCTTAAAAGCCATTTGTAAGTAAGTATCATGCATCATATTAACGCTCTTAAATCGAAAGCAGGATTCTCTCTTTCAGATGATAATCTTTCGGCACAGCAGCGTATAGCTGTTACAAAACATTACTCCACATTTTGAACGTATAGCCAAAGGTTCAGATCAAGACGATCTACTTCTACGACGAAAGAGTAGTGGAACGGAGAAAAATTCTCTGCGGCACCGGGATTTGAACCCGGGTTTTCAGCTCTACCCAAGAGGTGGAACTTAAACTCAGAGGATTCGATCCAACACCGGGATGGGAATCCGGTGTGGCTTAGTGGATAAGCTTCAACACGTAGACCTGAAAACCCGGGTTCAAATCCCGATGCCGGAGAGAATTTTTCTCCGTTCCACTACTCTTTCACCGTATGATGACGCAGAATATCTGCATGGAAACATCATATGTACTTCGGTACATTAAAATGATACGATCTACTTCTCTTTTTTATTATGTTTGCGCAAGGGGAAATTCAAAGACTAATTCAACAAACGACAGTAAACTTCTGACTGTATGTAATAAATTGACAGTTCGCTAATGTGCAATGTTGTATTGCCTATATTGATTTGCTTCGAATGAATTGTATCTGTTTTTATGCACCTTATATGTTCGTTACTTTAATTTTGCTCACCAGTGTAGTAGAGTGGGAAATTAACGTTCTACTGTCTCGGATGTTCAATATAATACTAATCCGTCACTGCAAACAAGAAACAGTCTGGACTCTACTGCCTTCTTCAGTTTTGGGGTTAATGAGCTGAATCTTATCTGGGTTGTGTTCACTATGAATTCGGCGCAAATTGTTTTCTGCCCACCCCTGCCTTGGACAATTTTGATGTGTTTACCACAGCAACCCTAAAACAAATGAAATATTGCATAAAAGTATGCTTTTTCAGATGATATTAAAAAACTACAGAGTGGCATGTAAAATGTTTTCGATGACGTCATAATTTGCACAACAATAGTCACAAAAATATTTTGTTCTCATAAAAATATTTCTTCCTAAATACTGGGTGTTCATTTCAAAGTGTGTCATCACGTCACTGTTGTGAGTCAGCGATTTGAAGCGAGTTTCAGTTTTTATGTCAGAGAAGTTGCCTATTAATTAAGGCGTTCAATCTGAACTTGAGAACGTGTACGGTATAACTTGAACGTCGTAGCAACAGATGGCGGTCTGTACGGTCTGTGTGCTACCATACTCTCTTTCGAACTGTGTTTTGCTC
Source organism: Periplaneta americana (assembly GCF_040183065.1). Taxonomy (NCBI): domain Eukaryota; kingdom Metazoa; phylum Arthropoda; class Insecta; order Blattodea; family Blattidae; genus Periplaneta; species Periplaneta americana. The sequence goes on along the minus strand of NC_091131.1, from coordinate 61,123,211 downwards.
GGGCAAGTCGTACCCAGGGTATTTGTTATCATCGGTTGCGTACGGCAGCATTCCACAACACAAATCAAATGCTCCGTGTCCATGTTGACAGTCGAAGTTAATGTCAACAAATACGTAAGTAATCGTCTTAACCCTCCCCCATATCCCGACAATAAGAAAAAAACTCACCCCAGTACGTGTTTCCAAACAGTTCACATTCCTGCCACTACTGGAGTTATCGTACGTATAGGTAAGTACTCTTCAGAATGAACGCCGTACTTGCAAGGCAACTTCTCTGGCACATAGGTAATACGCCTCTGCGGAAGTGTAGGAAGATTGAATTTCTAGGCTTATCGGCTAGTAGTCGACCTGATTGGCGAGTTGGTATAGCGCTGGTCTTCTACGCCCAAGGTTGCGGGTTCGATCCCGGGCCAGGTCGATGGCATTTAAGTGTGCTTAAATGCGACAGGCTCATGTTAGTAGATTTACTGGCATGTAAAAGAACTCCTGCGGGACAAAATTCCGGCACATCCGGCGACGCTGATATAACCTCTGCAGTTGCGAGCGTCGTTAAATAAAATATAACATTTTATCGGCTAGCCACATGACGTCATACAGCGAGCCATGACACACTTTGAACTGAACACGCAGTATAAGGCTTGTCGTGTCTGAGCATTTGTCCCAAATCCACTCATTTAATATTAATTGCAATTATGCGTTACTTTTGAAACATCTTGTATATAATTTTTAAAATACCATTAACTGCAGACATAATAATAATAATAATAATAATAATAATAATAATAATAATAATAATAATAATAATAATAATAATTCTGCAGAGATGTGAGCTTGGTCATATCCTACCAAGCCAATACGCCACACCGGAATGAATAATTGTGATGGTACCATAGCAAAATAATACATCCAATGTGAAAATACAAATAACTAAATAAAGAAAAAAAAAAACAATTTACTGACATAACAAAATGATAACAATTGCCCCTTGAAGGCGCGGCGATAAGAAAAGAATAGAGGGCGCTGGCGGGAGGGTGGCACGAAAGAGATGGATATCAGCCGAAAACCTGGACAATAAATAGCTTTTAGCAGCAACCGTTTACACTTTATTCCGTGCAGCAATGCAGAGCCGCTCAAGAAAGCGGCACGTTATGTGGTTGCTAGGATACGAACTCGCACTGATACTAACTTACACAAGAAATCCCTGTTAAGTTCATTGTAATTACAATTTAACTTACAGTCAGTCTTATTATTACAATCTATGTTATTTATACCAGGTTTCTGGGATATCAAATCGTGTAAAACAGCAATGAACATAAGAAAAGTCCATTGTAATTACTAGACCTCGGATTTTTAGGCCTTTAAAATTAACTTTTAGGCACCTAAATTATCAAAACAGAGTTGTTGACACCTAAACATATAATATAAGACAGCTCAAAATAAGATTTTGTGCTCATAAAATGTGTTTCTATCCACTCAAACTAGAATAACTATAAAAATGCAGTTCATTATTGAATATTAAGCATTACGGTATACCTACTTACAAATGGCTTTTAAGGAACCCGCAGGTTCATTGCCACCGTCACATAAGCCCGCCATCGGTCCTTATCCTGAGCAAGATTAATCCAGTCTCTATCATCATATCACACCTCCCTCAAATCCATTTTAATATTATCCTCCCATTTACGTCTCGGCCTCCCCAAAGATATTTTTCTCTCCGGCCTTCCAACTAACACTCTATATGCATTTCTGGCTTCGCCCACATGTGCTACATGCCCTGCCCATCTCAAACAGCTGGATTTAATGTTCCCAATTATGTCAGGTATACAAGCATTATGGTATAGCTACTGTGATAAAAACAGTAAACAATTGCTGTGGCTAACTTTATTTTTGTTATGTCTTAAATTATGAAAAATTATTAATGAATTCATCGTCCTCATTGCTCTAGGGCTGCTGATACACAAGTGTTAATATTACAATTAAATCAATTAATTTACCAGAATCGGCCGGAGCTAAAAGGAATAAAGTCAAAATATGCAGTTTTTGGGTTATGCAACCATTTGAACAACGGATGTCATGCGCATCGAATGGCGGAAGAAGGAACTAAGCCAGACTTTTAAATGTTCTTTGGTCTTCTATAACATAAAGGTATTAATATAAAAATATATACATCTGTGTTATTAGTGGAATATTCTTTGCTTCTCCTGAAAAGTTGTGAAAAGTGACTTAGTTCCTTTTAGCTCCGACTGAATTAATTTTCAATTAAGCCATAATTCGTAACAGCATCTTTCTTTTTCGAGTGTGACCCAGTTATGATTTATTAATTCAGCAATATTATAATATGTATAGAGTAAAGAGGGGCAACTTGAATAATTTCACACGCTTTCACATTTTTCTCAGAATATACGCACATTATCGCTAATATTAATATGAACTGTTGCACTTATATGTTTAAAGAAGCAATAGACATTTTATAAAATGAAAATAACTATAATTGAAATCACAACTGAAGTATCCCGTTTACTCGCAAAGTTCTACAGGATTTTTAAAATGTGGGGTAATTTGGATATACTGTGGGACAATATGAATAATGCGAAATAAAATTAGAATATGTTACTTTCAAAATGAGTTTTACATCAATACTGGATAATTACCTACAAATAATTAATCAGGCCCAATCATACACAATAATGAACAGCAAACATAAATAAAAAAAATGTCTGTTTTGTTGCTGTACTGAAATCTTCTACACATACCGACAGCAAACGAACTGCTTTCTTCCTTCTGCTCCAACAGAACACTCGTGGTACCAAGTTCTGCAACTCTGACAACGAATCCATTTCCCCTTTTTGGAAGAGAGTTCAGAATAATATCTTCTATTGCAGAATCCACATTTCATCTTCATTACTCTCATGCCCTCAACCGTCATTACTGATTCTTCCATCACAAGATTCCTTATTCGCATGCTCTTGAGTGTGCTCTATTCTGGATCGTTATTTCTTTTTATTTTTTTTTTGTCTAAGATTTTTTTTCTTTTCATTCTACCTTGATAATAAAGACTGAGTAACTGATTATAAATTACTAGTAGTGTTGTAAACATGTTATTCAAATTGCCCCGTAAAAGACTATTCAAATTTCCCCGCTCGTCGACAGAACAGAATTTGATCATAGTACGAAGCTCATACACTAGAATGCGTCACAACTCGGGCTACTAACTGCTAAGACTTTCATCAAATGCTTACAGATTAACACAATTGTACTACATTATCATAGAAAGCAAATGAAGTAAAATATTATAAGCTGCCAATGGATAGGAATTCGCTACACGCCTTCCAATATATTTCCATTTCAGCTTGAAGGATCTGATTTATAGCGACAGGGTTCACAAAGACCTCCTTCGAACCCTGCGGTGGTCAGTGGTCAGACCTCTGACCTGTCACGCAGGCAGGGTTCGAATCCCGGTCAGGTCTGGGATTTTTCATTGAAAAATCCATAGTGACACTTATGGCGGACAAGGTCGCAGTTGGGGTTTTTCTCGGGGTTCTCCCGTTTTTCCCCAAATTAGGAATTTACATCATTCCGTCCCCGCCTAGGGACGAGGGGGATTGCCTGCTCGACACCTGGGTACGCAGTGAACCTTAGTGCAGTCAGCCGGTATGGGTTTGGAAATGTGCCTAACTTGAGGGTTAGCGCAATAGACCGTAACAGGTCGCAGTGCTGGGCGATAGTGCCTCCCTCCCGTAAATTCAATTCAATCCCAGATCCCCTTTTTTTCACTACCTATCATACTTCAATATGACGTCGCACGATTTGTCTTAATGCTGCCAAAACTTTCGCATTATCCATATTTCTCCGTTATTCAATTTACCCCTCTCTACTCTATTGTATTTGTTTAAATATCATTTTGAACTTTAACGGAGATGAACGTGTATTTTATTTATTTATTTTTTGTTACTATTACTCTGTTATGCTCTTGTGTTATCTTTCACTATACATTTGCATTTGTATTATTTAAATTTAAATAAATCTGAATTTGAAAACAAGAAAAAAATGACAATGCAATACATAACAAGATTTTTCTCTAAATGTTATCTTACGATATTTTGTTCTTTCTTAGACAGAACCATTTTATAAGCGAAAAAAAATCCATGCCTTGATACCGAAATAATTGGTGCATATTTATATCAACCAACATTTGCATTTCTGATTTTATTTTTAGGGAAAAGTACAATACATCCTCCCCATTGAACACATTCCTACCGGCCTGCTCAAATGCTCAACAATGCCAGTCATTTTCCAGGAACTTCTTAGTTCCTACAACCAAACTATTATAACAAGGCCTTTCACCCAGATCTACCCGTGAACTTCAAAACTTTCTCTTCCATTCCTACACGAAAAAATTAAAAACACACATGAAGAAAATATATAGTCATTTTTAGTCTCTAAAACCTTAAACAATTCAGAATGGGCAAAATAGGAATTTTAAACATCGTAAAATCTCCTTCAGATGTTTATATTTTTTTATAAAATGTGAGGTTATTTAACTAGTTTTATTTTTATCCGTATAAAAATAGGTATTTAATCTAAAATCCGAGATTTAGTAAATTTTTATTTTAAGCTGGCTTCTAACCACCAATAATGCTGGCAATATTTTGAATAATGACGACGGATGATAAGAAGAAAAATTCATAATGAGAACTTAAAAGAAAATCTAATATCGAACCAGAAGTGAAAAAGGCGAGGTTTAATTTAGGCTCCTTAGGCTTTGTGAAGTAAGCTTAGATAAGAGATTAAAACTTTGTGCTGTCGCAAGGAAACAATCTATTTCTGACGTGTCTTGTGAAGATACGTGAAAGCTACAGTTTCAGAGCACAGTCTTGCAGCAACCAGCACTAGGGCTGTGGCGCCTAGGAAGAAGAAGAAGAAGAAGAAGAAGAAGAAGAAGAAGAAGAAGAAAAAGAAGAAGAAGAAGGAGAAGAAGAAGAAGTACGAAATAATTGACTGGAATTTTGTGCTTTGCCTCGTGCGCAGTGCTCCTTCGGCAATTTCTGTGACACGCTCCCGAAGCTTGTAGCATATGCACAGGGTAGCATTAGCAATCGTTTGCAAACAGTTCATAACTAGCTACGGAAAAAATGTGCTGACTGTGAGAAATACAAGTATGTGAAGATTTCTTCATCAGTCGCATAGGTTCCTGTCCATGCTTCAACCAGCATGTTTGTTCCTTTTTCCAGCGATGTCTCCGATAGAAGCTATAACTCAAACAACTAATCAAACTATTCCCACTGGGTGTTTAAAAGCTTTATGGAACTGTCTAGACATGATTACATTAATGTGAAGTGAAATTCTACGAAGTCCGTAAGGTGTCTGGGCGTACTGACGTAAATTATCATTTCGCTTAATTTCCATTGTGTAATATGTTAAAATGAAATAAAATGTAGCATTTTAATAACAGTAGTAGTAGTAGTAGTAGTAGTAGTAGTAGTAGTAGTAGTAGTAGTGGCAGTAGTAGTAGTAGTAGTAGTAGTAGTGGCAGTAGTAGTAATAGTAGTAGTAATAATAATAATAATAATAATAATAATAATAATAATAATAATAATAAGTGGTCTATTATTAAATTATGTATGTATTGTTATATTTTGGTAGTCACACGAACGACAAACCGTTAAATTTCTTTCAATTTGAAGTTTTGACTCTTTATCCAAGGCTTAAAATTCCTTGCGCCATTGCAATTCTAAAATATTACTTATTCACTGAAATGCAGAGAATTTTTATTACGGAACACTTAGTGAGCAAGAAAGTTTACAAGAAGTGAAGCGATGTTACTGATAAGAGTATCCGGAAACACAAGATAGTTCACAATCATGTGCCTATAGACTTCTTCTGATCTATGGAATCTGTGTGTAATACAAAATGACTGTTGTAAACGAAAAACTTACCGAGAAAGTGTTGCGGGTGGAGAGGGGTGAAATTTTAGTCATCTTAAGTTAAAAAATTGCATTTTCGTTTTCCTGTGAAAACGAATCAGCAATCTATTATTTATATTAATAAAAATGTGTCCAGTAACCTATGTTTCGTAACAAGTAGTTCTATAGGTTATATCCAAGAAGCCCTCTTGGTTATATCTTATTTAATTATGTTCTTTGTATTAACAATCGACGACTTTCATATGCTCACAATGTGAAAAAAAAACAGCCAAATTGCATTGTGCAACTAAGGAAAATTCTTAATATCTTACAATACACCAAACATGAAATTCTCTGCGACCATCGCTATGGCCATGGGTTGATATCATGTCTAAAAATTATGAAAGCGAACATCACTAGAGCACGGTTTGACAGGTTTCTGTTCGTTTGGTGAAGACAGACGGAGAAGAAAAGTAAATCAGCGATGTGTTGATTACAGCTGAACTTTCAGTATTCAGTCTAGAATGCTGTTCCATTGAACTGTCTGATATACTGACAATGAAGTGATTGTCCAGTTCTTCTGAAAAGCCCGGCAATACTGATAAAAATCTTAAAACCAGAGTTTTGCTATTTTACTTTATCAAACCAAGTAACCGGCATGAACACCATCTTCCAAAAACAAACATTTTTTTTTCTATAAATTTTGATAAGAAAAAGAACTGAACCGTTATTTGAAATCTTATATTCCAAGGACTCTTATTACAATCTATACTAATAATAAATCTGTAGCCGAAATTTTTCTGGTAATGTTCGATTTTCCAAAAATAATTGGTCCTAACATATATAATTAACCACCCTGAAACCAAAAATCGCTTTTTTTGAAATTTTTGTTTGTATGTCTGTCTGTCTGTCTATCTGTATGTTTGTTACCTTTTCACGCGATAATGGCTGAAGGGATTTCGATGAAAATTGGAATATAAATTAAATTCGTTGTAACTTAGATTTTAGGCTATATGGCATTCAAAATACATTATTTAAAAGGGGGGTTATAAGGAGGCCTGAATTAAATAAATCGAAATATCTCGCTTATTATTGATTTTTGTGAAAAATATTACATAACAAAAGTTTCTTTAAAAATAATTTTCAATAAGTTTTATTCCTTGAAAAATTTTGATTGGACTGATATTCAATGAGATAAATGAGTTTTAAAATTAAAATAACTGTCATCTAAGGCCGTGTAATGAATTAAAAAACAAATGACTTCGTCTATAAGGGGCCTTGGACAGCAACAATCGAAAGCTATGAAAGATAGCCTACAGAGAATGTTTCTGTGTTTGTATGAAGTAATATCGGAAGCTAAATTAACCGATTTGTATAATTAATTATTATTTCACCATTGGAAAGTGTAGTTTCTCTAGATGCACATAATGCTATAATGTTATTACAGTAACTTCTGATATAATATAATATAATATAATATAATATAATATAATATAATATAATATAATATAATATAATATAATATATAATAAATAAATAAAAATAAAATAATGTAATATTATATAATATAATTTAAGTTATTTGAAGGGTTCACAACCATAGTGGGCCAAGCGCCATTTACTGAATACGTAGAAAACAAGAGTTAAAATTAAGTTATTACCATAATTCAATGGAAACCTATAACAAGTAAAATAAAATATACACATTAAATTTAAATTATGTCAATCTTCATTAAACTATGGTTGCATGTAATAAAAATTAAGAAACATGTTAAAGGAATTGTCATTGCAAGAAATGAGTGTCTCTGGACCAAAATGATCGCATTTTAATTATTTGGATGCAATTTAAATTAAGTAACATATTAAACGATTTATCCTTCTATCAAAAACGAATGTTCCCTGGATCAAATGTCCTATTTTAATTATGTAATTACTTTATATTTCTTTCTAACGGGTGCAGCGGAGCGCACGGGTACGGCTAGTAATAAATATTATTATAGATATCACGTAAATTAGGTTAATCAATCGTAACTGTAAATCAGAATGGAAAAGGCAATACTTCTTTATTAACATCGCAAAAATAACTCAATTCCAGGCATTTGATATCTCGGTATTGTGAAATCCAGGGCTGAGAACTTCTGATTGTAAACATTTCCATAGAATTTTATTTCCATCTCAGATATGATATATTTTATATTTTGAGCAAGTTTCAATGCTCTGCAGCGATCGAAAGCACAAAAAATTGTATTTCTTGTATGTAGATAGAACTACACCCGAACGTGAGCTTTGTTCTTACGGTGTTCCTGATTCTATATATATATATATATATATATATATATATATATATATATATATATATATATATAATTTGAACTGGTAATGGAAATTACGAGAAAACGGCTGAAAGGATTTTAATAAATGACCCCTAATTTTGTAGCTTGGAACCCAAAGTTTTTCAGAAAAATAGTAGTTTTCAGTGAAATATCAATTTTCCTACATTATTTTCCTATTTTTCAAAATCCATCTTTCTTCAGTTTTGAGAACTAATTGCATTTCAGCACGGCCGTGATTTCAGAATAAAACAAAACACACACTACAATAAACAAAAGCTATTACACGAAGGCCATGACCTGCAGGATTGCTGACATATTTAGAGTTCAAATTCAATTGGTTATTAAAAACTTCAAGACTTAGTAAAAGTAATTTACAGGTATGATTCTGCGGTGTGTAATTTTCTGAGTACAGCTGTTTATTGGATATTGAAATCTACAAAACTTGAAATGGTTTGATGACATTATTATCATTAGAAATGAAATTTCATTACAGTTAATGCCATGATGTGACTATTTTTCATTAATTATACATATTAATGCTATACTGATGATATGAAAGTGAAACGTTTTGGGATTATATAAATAGATATAGAGAATGTGTTAAATTAGATCTTCATTACTACAATTTGCCGAGTGGCAGCTATTATACTGTATATAAAACTACAAAACTTACGTAAGATAATAATATTGTTATTAAAAATCAAATATTTTTGTAGTTATTAATCAAGTGGGGTTGGGTCTTTTTTATATACTTAATGGCGGTGTGGTGTAGATACCTCTATGCGTCATTATCTTCGGTATTGGCTCGAGAGAGCGCAAAAATTACAGTTCCTAAAGAAAGACGGTATTACTGATAAAATAAGAGACCTACAAAATTTTGTAGTCTCTCGATCATTTCAGCAAGATCTCTTAGCAGGATAAAATGATTTTACCCTCTACATTTCAAGCTCTACATGCAGCAGCTATACCAAGGTGTTATGTCTATTGTTCGAAAGCATAGCAAACCTGACTTTTACAATCCACAATAACTTGAAATAGCTATTGCTTTACTCTCACATGAAAAACCCACTGATCGCCCTGACATTGTTACTTGCGTTTTCGCGTTAAAACTCAAGATACATAGGATACATAGGTTCAAGATAAAGTATTTGGCATAAAAACTATTGAGAGGGAGAATGTTTCATTATTATGGAAGCAAATAACTTTCAAAAGTCTGGTATTTTTCATTGAAAATAAATCTGAAAAATTTGTATTTGAACTTGTAATGAACTTAGTTTGCAGCATTTGCTGCACAAGCCACTAGTTTTATATTATTTATTATAAATAAATATCAATATATCGAATATCAAACGTTGAATACCGTTACAGTTTCAAATTATATTTTGCTAGTTCAATGCTTCCGCTTCTGTGTGATCTAGGACCTAAAGCTCAGGGAGATTCAGTGACGCTCTGAGCCATATTGTACGAGAGTAGGCTAATACTGTATAACTTAGCTCCTGTTCAAAACATCTTCTGCAATAGCTTACGATAACCATGAAACTTAAATAAGGGTTGTCATGTTAAAAGTAAGTTCATGATTCACGTGATAATGTTGTAATATTGGTAATGCTGGTGGGCATACACAGGAAGTTCAATTGAGAATAAAATTTATTTCAGTTCTCATATCTGAAGGACCCAGACCGACCAGCAGATTGCTGATCTGACGTTCACATGCCGAAGCAGAATTTCCTACTGTAGTTTGTAATTAAAAAATGTCTAACCACGAAGTTAAAGATTGAATTAATCACGGTGGTGTAATGGTTATTATTCCCACCTTTCATACGGGAGGTTCCTTGGTTTGTTCCCAGGAGTCGGTTAGGCCTATATTGACTCGAGATTTTTGTGTTTTCCAAAGTCCCTTCGGGACCTCTTCATCATCACTTTTCAACTATCAGCCTATCATCTCCCCACAACAGGCCTGTGACCTGTCCAACGCAGTAGCTTTGCCCAATAGATATGACGGTAAATCACTGCGTAGTACAGAGCTGGGCACCAGGAGCGAATTCAGACTCTAAATGGGATCGCTTAATATTCATCCGTCATTAAAATGCCCAAGAGAGGAAATAGTATGGTAGCGACTTAGCAGTAGGTATTTTAAATAGGGTATACATTTCAAAATGGTAGCCTGTTTTCGGAATTCGCACTAATCATTTCACGCGATCAAACGAAATACATTTCTAGGTTAGGTCTCGCGAATTGTAAATTGTTTAGTCAAAGCAATGAATTTCGTGTTGTCATACAAAATATATTTTAATATTAGAGTATACTAATCTACTAATTACCAACATAATGTGCGAGATTTTCAGGAGGAAAATATACTCTTTCACAAATTATGAGACCATTTAGAAAACACCTCCCAACATAAAGAAGAGATGTGATAAATAAGTAAATAAGCAAGACATTATCACTGTTGTACTACAATAATAATAATAATAATAATAATAATAATAATAATAATAATAATAATAATAATAATAATAATAATAATAATAATAATATTCTAATAATAATAATATTGTAATAATAATAGTAATAATAATATTCTAATAATAACAACAACAATAATATTCTAATAATAATGTTAATAATAATAATAATAATAATAATAATAATAATAATAATATTGTAATAATAATAATATTCTAATAACAACAATAATATTCTAATAATAATAAAAACAACAATAATAATATTCTAATAATAATAACAATAATAATATTCTAATAATAATATTATTAATATTATTATTATTATTATTATTATCATTATTATTAACAGCACATGACATAGTGACTTTACCCTCTTTGTTGATATCTGGTATTTGTTGGCAACACTGAAGAGGTTGCTAAATCAGTCTTTTAGGAACTACTCTTACATGATCCTTCCATTTATATGGAATCACAAGGACTCCGGTTTCATGATAAGGCGAAGTGCAAGAATGGAAGTGTGTAGATATGTTGAAGTACAAATCGTGGAGGATCTGTGGACATCGGGAATCGAAATGCAGGCCTCACGGATATGTGGCGACCGAGCCAGCGAGGTGTGCGGATCGATGGTGGCAATTATTTACGGAGCGCACGTGCGCCGTCGCGCAGTCTCTGTCTGTGTACACAGCCAGCAAATTGCCCGACGCCTCTTATCGGCACTACGACCACGTAAACAGTTGTTACTTGTACATGTGCGAGCGTGCAGAGACGCACGCTCAAGGACCTTTCATTAACGTGGCAGCTTACACTGAAGAATTAAGCACAGTAATAGACTAGAAAACTTCCTTCCATTCAAGCAGTAACATCACACTACAAAGCAGAACCCAAGGAAATTGAATGAAGTAGGGACACGATAATATGCTACACAAAATTGCGAACGCCGTTTATTTTGAGTGAATTTACGTTGAGTGTATCAGCGACAATGACAATCAAGACAGTTTAACTGAAGGACGATAATGTGAAAGGTATGCCAACCTCGCATCCTCTAAAAGTTGTCGAGGTTAATGAAATATTTATGTCAGTTCCAAGCCTCTTGACCACTTGTCTCAATCCGTGGTTCGAGTAAACTGAAAATGCAAATTTAAAGCAGAAAAGGTCGGAAAGAGGACGTAACTTACTAGGAAACGTAAAAGGGTAGTTCATAGCTAGGAATAAGGCCATTAGGCTCAGCTCAATAATTGTTCGCAAACAGTAAGATCTCTGGAAGTCATTAGCACACAAATTCTATATATTGATTTATTGATATAGTTCACAAGTACAAAACTTAATAATATAACAAAAGATCTATAAACAAATGTAATTCTACATACTAAATATACAATTTCCTAGACTCATTATTTTATCGCAAATCTCAATAATTTATTGGTTCAAACTTGCACTTACGTCTGGTTTTAGTGCATGTTTAAACCAATCGTGATAACCATTAAGACATTAAACCTTATTTTATCTGCTCCTTTTCACAATTTAATTGTAATTATTTAGGTCTTACTTTAATAATAACTTATTATTCCAATTTGATGATCAGATGTCGACATACTGTAAGTCATGAACCTGAATTAGCTGACTCGATACATTCTATATGTAGGTTGTCTTTATTTCTTACAATATTTCCTTGTCAGCAGAAACGTTTGCGTAACTTCAATGAAGACTACCGCATACCTGCTTAAAAACAAACTTGACAAGTTGCTTACATAATCAACCTCAATTTAGTTTCATTATACACACAAATTCTAACTCATGCGAATACTACATATGACTGCCGTAACACGGGATCTGAGAGTGTTGAAAAATTATGTTGCAAGATTCTGTGATGTGCAAGAGTAAATCTAAACAGGCTGAGATAGGAAGCCATGTTCCGGCAACGAATAATTACTATACCAGTGGATTAATATACAGCACTGAAAATAAAACTGAAACTGAAACTCATATTGTAACTCAACGCAATAAGCTTTATTAACATACATTTTTTACATTAAGCGCTCCAAAGTGTGATCTTGTACATTTATACACAGCGTAGATCTGCGGATCAGGTATCGATCAAATTCCAGCAGAATTAATACAAGAGAGTGGAAGCGCATTATCTAACGAAATTTACAAGCTTGTATTTGCTATTTGGGAAAGGGAAATTGTACCAGAACAATGAAAGTAGTCCATAATTATACCTATCTTTAAGAAGGGGGACAAGACTAACTGTAGTAACTTTCGAGGAATATCACTTTTGTTGACGTCGCACAAAATTTTGTCCAATATTCTTTTGAGAAGATTAACTCCATATGTGGATGAAATTATTGGTGATCATCAGTGTGGTTCTAGGCGTAATAGATCGACTTTGATCAGATTTTTTGTATTCGACAGATAATGAAAAAAAAAATGGAAGTATAGGAATACAGTACATCAGTCATTCATAGAGTTCAAAAAGGTATACTTATTACTGGGTTAAGAGAGAAGTTTTATATAATATTCTTATTGAATTTAGTAGCCTATTCCCAAAAAATAGTTCGATTAATTAAAATGTGTCAGTGAAACGTACAGCAGAGTCCGTATAGGCCCGCTTTAGTCGGATGCTCTTCCAATTTATTGCGGGCTAAAGCAAGGAGATGCACTATCACCTTTACTTTTTAACTTTGCTCTGTCTAGAGTATGCCATTAGGAAAGTTCAGGATAACAGAGAGGGTTTGGAATTGAAGGGGTTACATCAGCTGCTTGTCTATGCGGACGACGTGAATATGTTAGGAGGAAATCCACAAACGATTAGGGAAAACACGGGAATTTTACTTGAAGCAAGTAATGAGATTGGTTTGGAAGTAAATCCCGAAAAGACTAAGTATATGATTATGTCTCGTGACCAGAATATTGTACGAAATGGAAATATAAAAACCGGAAATTTATTCTTTGAAGAGGTGAAAAAATTCAAATATTTTGGAACAACAGTAACAAATATAAATGACACTCGGAAGGAAATTAAACGCACAATAAATATGGGAAAATGCCTGTTATTATTCGGTTGGGAAGCTTTTGTCATCTAGTCTGCTGTCAAAATCCTTAAAGTTAGATTTTATAAAACAGTTATATTACAGGTTGTTCTATATGATTATGAAACTTGGACTCTCACTTTTAAGGGTATTTGAGAATAAGGTGTTTAGGAAAAAATTGGAGCTAAGAGGGATGAAGTTACAGGAGAATGGAAAAATTTACACAACACAGAATTGCACGCATTGTATTTTTCATTTGAGATAATTAGGAGCGTTTGAGATGGGCAGCGCATGTAGCACGTATGGGTGAATCCAGAAATGCATATACGGTGTTAGTTGAGAGGCCGGAGAGAAAAAGACCTTTTGCGAGGCCAAGCGGCAGATGGGAGGGTAATATTAAAATGGATTTGAGGGAAGTGGGATATGATGGTAGAGGCTGGATTAATCTTTCTCGGGATAGGGACAGATTGCGAGCTTATGTGAGGGCGGCAATGAATCTCCGGGTTCTCTAAAAGCCATAAGCAAGTAAGTAAGTACATCTTCGGATTAGGGACTGGCAGGTTCACACGAAAATTACTGGTGTGTCTTGAATAACTTACGAAGCTGCTTCGATGCGGGCGATGAGTTGCTCTTCCACGTCGGTGCGGTATCTTTGCATTTCATAACATATAGATTCATATAAATCCTGTTTTTGCAAGTTTTTTTTGTCATAATTGCACGTTTTTATTTATTTAGTATGATACTGGTATGTTTTATTATATTGTGAATTTATTTCAACTCAACAATAGGATTTTATTCTTCCAACAATAATTCCTTTCTACAATTCACCTTAAACGCTCTCGTCAACAATAGGATTTTCACTCAACACAGTATTCGTTGTAGCGCACCACTGACGGCAATGACAATTTACTTGGACTATTACGAACAACAATGAACTGTTAATCTTAACTAATATTTACAAAGCACTATTTACAAATCAGAACTATCAGTTCTCAGTTCACAGTTCTTCTAGCTCAGTCACTCGAGTTCACAGTATCTCCAACCACAGATCTTCAGAGACAGTTCACTGTATTCGAACTCAGGTCCCTCCAACTGCGGTCCACTGCACTCGAACTCAGGTCCCTCCAACTGCGGTCCACTGCACTCGAACTCAGGCCTTCGGATGCTGACACAGTTGCGGACGCACACTCGAGTCGAACTCCGGTACACAAGACTGGCTTGCTTGCTCTGGCTTACTCACTGACTGAATAAACTGAAACTGCCAGAGTTCGCTGGCGTTTCTTCTTTTATAGCAAAATCATAGTTACGAGAAATTTCTACGGGTGTCCTCTCGAATTATCTGGCTATCTACACTTCGGACGGACTTCTCTAGAAGATTCGGGAGGGTCCGTCCCCCCTTCACTCCGCGAGTAGCAGCTGCGCGCGGACTCTCCCCTCGTCGCGTTGACGTAATACACCCCCTCTGCCCTTCAGCATGCAGATGCTCCCCGTACCAGCGTTTCGTCTGCCGCGCGCCCTGTCGGACGCGTGTTCAAACCCCGTTGCAGCTGTCACAATATTTTATGCTCGACCATGCCGAAATGTAGTAATTATACACCTGGTAGTAGCCCTTTAATGCACCTCATTAAAGTACAACGATTCATTACAATTCAGTTGTTCAGCCAATGAGAAATCACCTTTGTACTGATTGTACCATTATAAAACCGGAAGTATCGATTATTCTCGGATATGCAATCGAAAGACAATTAGCGAAAAGTCACGGAGGCTGGAAATCCAATACTGTCGCAGAAGGTTATGTTCTGTTACTATAATAATTAGCGTTAATTGTAAATAATATTCAAATAAATTGAATTTGTCATCTCGTTTTTCAATTCTAAATCAATTTCCAGGTTATATCAAGCCTAATCTTCATGTTATTCTCTAGATTATATCAAGGTCAATGACATTCGTGTTTCGGAAAAAATCAATACTTTCGCGTCTGCGCACATTTCAGAATTCAGGTCAGTTCCACTCCTCACTTACATAACCATAACATGGATACTTCTGAATAATTTCAAGTTAGAAATATGGTCGAGCATAAAAAGTCATATGAAACTTGCCTTATAATGGTAATTAAGACGCTCGTATGAAAATTATGAAACGAGCTCGTTGCATAATGTACTATTTCAGCTTTGTCGGTTTTTCCGTTTCGCAACGCTTGTTTCTCGGCTTTGGCAGGCTGAAGAGGATCTAACCACTGTTTTGAAGGGTCAAGGTTGCGGTATTAAACCCATTTTAATCATATTTTTAATTTTATTTTGTTAAAGGTTTGCAGCCTTTTTATGTTACAGTGCGAGGAAGTAAGAAACTGTTAAAACTTTGCACCATGTTGCCATCGTGTGATTTATTGCAACGTCAGAAAAAGAAAGAGATGATTGGCAAACTAACGCCAAATTACAGAGATCCGTAATGAAATTAGCGCTGATATATATCGCCATCAATTAAGACCTCTTTCATATTTCTTCCTGCTGCAGTAAACGCACGGGGGCATTTCCCTCTATTACCCGACCCCTCCGTGCAGGGGAAGCGCGAGACGAGATGGGGTCTAATTGTCGAATAAAACTGCCTCGAGTTCCTGCGTGGCTTGCTTGTACATTTCTTGGCGCTCTGCTCCTCTCATCTCCAGCAGGGGATCAGCTATCCGGCGCAGTTAGCTTCCCTTACAACGATCACAATTGTCGCGATGCTCACCCACGGAAAACATAAAATAATACTGCAGAAATTGCTTGGAGGTTATGAAAACAGAACACAGGTGACGATGGACCAAGTTTCAACCACCGACGTGTTTTCTGATATAGCCAAAGGTAGATTTTATCAGAATACTTAGGTTCCCAGTGTGGTATCATCCCTCCAACACATACGTAATCATCAGGCTCCGTATTCCAGCTACCTAAAGACTGAAGTTAAAGACACATTGGGTATACTGGGTGTTCAGTTCAAAGTGTATCATGGCTCGCTGTATGCTGTCATGTGGCTAGTCGATGAGCCTAGACAATTCAATCTTCCTACACTTCCGCAGAGGTGTATTACCTATGTGCCAGAGAAGTTGCCTAACAAGTACGGCGTTCATTCTGAAGAGTACTTACCGATACGTACGGTAACTCCGGTAGTGGCAGGAATGTGAACTGTTTCGAAACCTGTACTTAAGTTTTTTTTTCTTACTGTCGAGTTATGGGGAGAGGGTTAAGACGATTACTTACGTATTTGTTGACATTAATTTCGACGGTCAACATGGACACGGAACATTTGATTTATATTGTGAAATGTTGCCGTACGCAACCGATGATAACAAATAACCTCCGTACGACTTGGCCGCGCAAAACACAGTTCGAAAGAGGTTATGGTAGCACACAAACCGTACAGACCGCCATCTGTTGCTACGACGTTCAAGTTATACCGTACACGTTCTCAAGTTCAGATTGAACGCCTTGATTAATAGGCAACTTCTCTGACATAAAAGCTGAGACTCGCTTCAAATCGCTGACTCATCAACAGTGACGTCATGACACACTTTGAAATGAACACCCAGTATAGTACGCCGAACACAGGTGATGCAACGGATAAGGATATAAACAAACAGGTCTTCGTTTTGTGTTCGTGGAGTACAGTCAACTCCCGAAATTCTGAAAGAATACCAGAAAGAGTATGAAGAATTTGTAAGTTGACGGCAGGAAAATAAGTCCGAATGATGTCGGGTGAAGTTCTTCTTGCTCATCTCGGTTGAAAAAATAAGTCTAACGTTTATAAGTGTTCAACTCTGTGTTCAAGGATACCTATATTAAAATCTACTTTAGACGTGAAGGAAAATACAAATATAGGTAATTACTCTAGAGTGAAAGTAGTTCTTAAATTACAAATTGAGGGTTACAAAAAGGCTTCGTGTTCCATCTATCTAAAGTCTGAAGTTAAAGACACATTGGGTATATAGTACGTCGAACACAGGTGATGCAACAGATAAGGATATAAACAAACAGGTCTTTGTTTCGTGTTCGTGGAGTACAGTCAACTCCCCGACATTCTGAAGCTATACTAATAAACACATGCTTGAGCCTTGATGTTCATTTTCGTCCTGCTCTTTGTAGTGAATAATAACGTGCATTCGTAAGTTACGGAACTTGAACATATGCGGATGTCACTTGAAATGATTTTATATCGGAAGAAATTCTTGCAATAGGACATGACGTTATTGGTGCATGATGTAATACAAGATATTACTATTGTCTGATACTTTTTCATGTTTCATTAGGATATTGCACATGTCGCTCATCACTGAAAACCTACTAATTTTCTATGTATTTTTCTAGAAATCCCCTGAAACGTAGATTATTTAATTTATTAATTGGGACCTTGGCACTGAACATCATGATGGGTTACACAAATCCATGCTAAACGTCGAGTTAATATGCTAATAATTTTCAGATTTTGATGGTACTGAATCTTTTGGACTACGTTCAACACAATTTCGTGCCTTTTGATATAATTGCAGTGTCTTTCAGTGCACTGTTTTTGCCACTTTTAGGTTTATTTTATATAATTTATAAGTAATGTTGTTTATATTGGCAGTGAAAATATAGTTCAAATATCCTCAACTATGCCGTGCAATATTACATGCTTGAGCGTCTTACCTAAGGCGTTTTACCTCTGCAATGGACCTTGAATCAGCCACAAAGATGTAGTCATTTAAATAATACGACTAGTAAGAGCAGTGATCGATAAGACTACTCACTATGACTGCGTCCCGACTTTGACTTGTTTTAGAGAAAGGCAGAGAGTGCATGACTATTTTGTATACGAACATACCTATACCTGCGCGGTGAAGTTACATATACTTCGAATCAAGCAACTTCATTTGAGCTTATAGGTAGCTGAATTACGAAGCCTAGTAATCATTATTTGTCTATTTTCATTATGTAATGTGAACTTTACATCACTAATAAAAGTGTTGTAAACACATTCATTACGCAACTAGTTAGGTAATGGTACATCTATTACGCAACTAGTTAGGTAATGATACATTTTTCTTGGATTACCAATCTTCAATTTTTTACATACTATTTCACATCTTACGCGTGATTTCAATAGTACTAAACATTCAATTGCAGAATTTTCAGCATTTTCAATATAAGAATCCTCGTTTGAACTCATTTTAACAATGTTTGTTTATTTCTCCTAGTACTGCTGTTATTGTTATAAACAAAAACTATCGTGTTCAAAACTTGTTTGAGATTGAAGGTCACTGGTCTAATCGTTCGACTAATTGTGTAGGCCTACCCTCCAACATCTTCAATCTTCATTATTATTAAAGATGCTCGCACAATGAATAGTGCTGCTCTCATAAAAGAACAAGCCCACATCAGAAGAGCAACGCTTACTGTTGCCAGCAGAGCGGAAAAGTGCATTGACATATTGATACTATTTAAATAAGCAATAAATCTAACTATTAAGTCACTTGTCTTCCCTCCATGCCATTGTAATGCTTGTTATACGTAACATTCAAACACCTGTATCTCCATATACATTATAAATTGGACGCATGTTTACATGATTTTTCTTACTCATAATAGTCAATACTACCACCCATAAAATATTTAAGATTTCTTCTGAGTCACCCTGTACATCTGTATTATTTTTAAAAAGGATAATGTGCAATCTTAACGCTATGTCTTCACCGTTAATGGTAAAAAAAAGACTGGTAAATAGTGTGTTCAAAACTACACAACGAAACTGGTAGAACGTTGGGGTCTGCAGAGTGTACACTGTACACCCCTGTGTGTCTCTGTCCCGCAGGAGTGGCGCGGACCGGTCCGGTGAGTCCCAGTGGCCCTCTCGGTTATCCAAGTTGAGGCTAATATAATGAGCGATGCACCGGCTGACGTCACACGAGCTCCACACTCGGTCCACGGATCCTTCTGCAAAGGAATCCTATGAGCTGTAGTGCAAGCACTAGGCCTACTGTTTCTCTTGCCACCCTTAATCCAAAACTGCTCCGTATAATAGAAGAATATATCGATGTTGGAACTAATATATTGAGGTATCAAAGATCAAAGATGGCTGGCACTTCAATGCTACCAACCTTGAACCTAAAGCACTAATGTTGATAGATATCCATTGCTTGAAGCAGTAACTTCACACACAACTCGATACATGCAAACAAGACGAACACCATGGTTATCGGAAGGAAAATAAAGAAGGTAAATGTGCGAATTATAAATGAGACACTAGAGCAAATGGACAGCTTCAAATACTTCCCTACTTACCTTCACTTTTTCCTTCCCTTCTTCCCTCTTATTTTTCCTAGCCTTCTTCCCACTTATTTTTCCTATCCTTCTTCTATCCTCTTTTTCCTTCACATCTTACTTCCTCTTATTCCTTTCCTTCTTACCGCCTCTTTTTCCTTCCTCCTTCTCCTCTTTTTCCTCTCCTTTCATCCTTTTCTTCCCTCTTCTTTTTTCTTTCCTTTTTCCCTCCTCTTTTTCCTTCCCTGCTTCCTATTTTTTCTTTCCTATTTACCTACTCTTTTTCCTCCTTCTCTTCTTTCCTCCTATTTCTCCTCCCTTTCTTCCATCCTTATCTTCTCCCTCTTCTTTTTCCTTTCCTCCTTCCCTCCTCTTTTTCCTTCCCTATTTACCTCTTTTTTCCCTCTTTTTCCTTTCCTTCTTCCTTCCTCTTTTTCCTCCCCTTCTTCCATCCTTTTCTTCCCTCCACTACTTCCTACCCTTCTTCCATACTTTTCTTCCCTCCTCTTTTTCCATCCTTTTCTTCCCTCCTCTTTTCCCTTCCCCTCTTCTTTTTCCTTTCCTTCTTCCATCCTTTTCTTCCCTCCTCTTTTCCCTTCCCTATTTACCTCCTCTTTTTTCTCCCCTTCTTCCATCCTTTTTCCCCCCTTTCTCCTTCCCTCCTCTTTTTTTCTCCTTCCATCCTTTACTTCCCTTCCTCTTTTTCCTTTCCTTCTTCCCTCCTCTTTTTTCTTTCCTTCTTCCATCCTTTTCTTCCCTCCTCTTTTTCCTTCCCTTCTTCCCTCCTATTTTTCCTCCCCTTCTTCCATCCTTTTCTTCCCTCCTCTTTTTTCTTTCCTCTTTCCCTCCTCTTTTTTCTTCCCTACTTCCCTTCTTCGAACTTTTTCCTCTCCCCTTCTTCCCTCCTCTTTTTCCTTTCCTTCTTCCCTCCTATTTTCCTCCCCTTCTTCCATCCTTTACTTCCCTCCTCTTTTACCTTTCTTTCTTCCCTCATATTTTTCCTCCCCTTCTTCCATCCTTTTCTTCCCTCCTCTTTTTCCTTTCCTCCTTCCCTCTTTTTCCTTTCCTTCTTCCTTCCTCTTCTTCCTCCCCTTCTTCCATACTTTTCTTCCCTCCTCTTTTTCC
This sequence comes from Periplaneta americana, assembly GCF_040183065.1. Classification (NCBI taxonomy): domain Eukaryota; kingdom Metazoa; phylum Arthropoda; class Insecta; order Blattodea; family Blattidae; genus Periplaneta; species Periplaneta americana. The sequence continues at coordinate 61,102,079 of NC_091131.1, read as the reverse complement.
TTCCCTCCTCTTTTTCCATCCTTTTCTTCCCTCCTTTTTTCCCTTCCCTACTTACCTTCTCTTTTTCCTTCCCTCTTCTTTTTCCTTTCCTTCTTCTATCCTTTTCTTCCCTCCTCTTTTCCCTTCCCTACTTACCTACTCTTTTTCCTCCCCTTCTTCCATCCTTTTCCCCCCTCTTCTTTCTTCCCTCCTCTTTTTCTTCTCCTTCTTCCATCCTTTTCTTCCCTCCTCTTTTTCCTTCCCTCCTTAACTCCTCTTTTTCCTTCCCTACTTTAACTCCTCTTTTTCCTCCCCTTCTTCCATCCTTTTTTCCCCCTCTTTTTCCTTCCCTCCTCTTTTTCTTCTCCTTCTTCCATCCTTTTCTTCCCTCCTCTTTTTTCTTCCCTACTTCCCTTCTCCTCACTTTTTTCCCTCCCCTTCTTCCCTCCCCTTTTTCACGCTAACTGATTTCTTTTCCTTTTTCGTTCGTCCTGTTCTCTTTTTCTTACCCTTCTCCCATTTCCTTTTTATTTTCCTTCTTCCTTTAACCTGTCGTTCTTTTCTCTTTTCGCATTAACTCTTCTCTCTTCTCCGACCACTGTCTCTCCCCTTTCCTGTACCCATCCTGCTCTCCACGCGCTCGCTAGCTTCCCTGTCTAATTTTATCGCCAATATAGCTACCTCCAAGGTAGGTAGTGAAGCCAGCGAGCGAAGAAATCGATTGTGTCATTCCATAGCTCAGCAAGAATTTGGATGGGCAGAGTTCAAATTATTCTTGGAATTCACAGTGTCGACTTAAGAAAAACAGCCGCCATTTTCACGAAAGAGTAGCTGCTTGTTTGTCGAATAAAACTTTTCCCGCAGGCATTTCAGCATTCATAGAAAGAGTGTAGCGTGAAATCCCAAATAATTTGTCATTGTTATCCATACAACTAATCATCAAGCATATGTAATGAATTCAGTAAGAGGAGAGACTGTTACTGTGGAGTATGTAAACAGATAATGCTCCCAAATACCCTACAACCAAAAGAGGCTGCTGTTCGTGTGCCACTACTGACATTACTGTCTCTCTAAGTCCCACATAGAGTGGAATCTAACAATTTATTGTTGCTCTCAGCTAAACGTTAGAGAATGCGTGAGAGTGTAATACTGTATTACTACAAAGACTCCAAACATAAAAATGACTGACATCTTTATACACGAGGATGTCCCTCTTCCTAAATTAAACACTATTTCTAGAGTTAATCCTGATTATGTCAGAATGGCAACAGACTATGTATGTATGTGTAGTTGGGGAGCAATTCTTAAAGCCCACAATGTTGTCTACAGTAATCTCACTAAAGGTTTTGATTTATCTAGAGAAAATCAAAACTTAAGCGGTATTTATCACACGATTAGAAGAAAGTATATAAAGATTAGAAGAAATATAGTACTCTAATATAATAAAATATTAATCGACTTACGAAAATACTAAACTTTCTTGAAATGTATTATTGTAACATCTCATCATTACAAATACTGTATTCCGCTAAATGACAGTAGTATGTTATGATGAGCTGTTCTCTTGTTACCAGTTGTGCCAACTATACAATCTTCATTGAACTCTATGGACGATTACTAGTCAAGAAGGTTTTGTTGATTCAGTTTCATTTTTATTAAAACAGTTGCAATCCATTTCAATTATATATATTATATTAAACAATCTCTGACACGTGACTATCCATAATCTCATACAGGACAAGCTATAACATAACCTAAATAATAGATTACTTACATTGGGAACAAACTTATGCGAAATTAAGTCCAGAAGCGTGGTCTGATAAAACGATCTTCGTGGGCGTTAGTTATCATTCTCATCATTAAATCCAAAGTCTCAGAACTTCAGACTCGGCTGAGAGTGTTTGATGTTTTAAACCAATAGAACACTTTAGCCTGATTCTCTTCAGAAGGGAAGAAAATCAGGCTTCCGAGTTGACACAGGTCTATTCAAAAGTGACGAAAGATTCGTAAATCCTTTTTGTTATGAAGTAAATTCAGAGAAACATAACAATAGTCTACAGTTTTATTTGTTTAGGTATAAGCCATTTTCTGAGAATACTCCACACTGTTGAGTAGCTCATCTGAGGTTGCCTAGCAACTTGATTCACACAACATGTTCCATAATATTCTGATTTTTGTCTAATTGCCTAGACTTATTATGGAACCACAGCAGCACCCACACCGTTTTCTACGGACTTTTGACTACTACGGGGCCGGTCTCTTCAAATTGTTAAAAGTTTCCACAATGACGACAAATTGCAGGATCCATACAGTCATAACACTGAATAAGCAGAATTCGCATTTGTAGAGGCAAAACCATTATTTTCTTGTACGAATTATTAAAAAAATACACTTGAACCCACTCGAGAATAGTTTAAGCAGCTGTTTTTATTTAATTTGTCGCAGCAATAACAAATAACAGTGAATCAATTGAAACATGTTTCTGTGAAAATGGTTTCCTGTGGTGGCTGAGTGGTCAGATCTCCGGCCCGGGTTCGAGTCCCAGTCAGGTCATAAAAAATCCAATTACATTTCTGGCGAACAAAGTCGCAGTTGGGGTTTTTCTCGGGGTTCTCCCGTTTTTTCCCATATTAGGTATCAACATCATTCCGTCACCATTTCTCCATTTCATCATTCCATAGTAATCCCCGATCGCCGGTTGGCGACGCACGGAGGGGGCTGACCTAGGAACGAAGGCGTTTCCTGCTCGAAACCTGGGTACGAAGCGAACCTTAGTGTAGTCAGCCGGTGTGGGTTTGGGAATGGACCTAGCTTGAGGGTTAGAGCAATAGATCGTAACAGGTCGCAGTGCTAAGCTATAGTTCCCCCTTCCATAATTCCATTCTGTGAAAATAACACCACTTCTTCAGTGAAGTTCATTTATACACACTTTTAACATCTGTGGTCATATCGCGTGCGTAGGATCTATATCAGTAGGCCGTTGACTATTGTACCCTAGAATTATTATTTTTTCTCGTATTATCGTGCGTTATACATGACTTCTGTTCATGTAACTGATTTAGATTTTGTTTTAATATTTATTCTATCCATAATTAAAACGGTGATGAATCATGGTGTAAAAATTTCCAATCTGGCATTTGTCTTTATAACTAAGAGAAACCACGAAAAACTGCAGTCAGATTGGCCGGTCAAGGGGTTTGAACCAGCGATCTCTCAAATTTCAGTCTCAAACGTAACCGTCTGAGGCACCTCGTCCCGTAAACCACATTCTTTTAAGAGCAAAATTGTATTATAATTTTTCATAAACCAATTTTCTTAACATAGAAGATCTTCAAATATTTCGTAACTTTTGAATAACCCTATAGATATATAGCGCATGAAAGCGTGTTATACCTGAATTAGTTCTATAGAAAAAGTCACTAGACAGTTATATTTATGTAGCGAAGTTGATGATAAAAGATGTCTCTACAAATCAATGTCTTATGGAACGTCAAGGTGACATTACAGGGTAACATAGTGTGAACTGAGGCCTCTGATGGAACAAAAAAACCTCAAATATGCTGGAATGTACTACTATTAATTATCAATAAAGTACACTGTAATTTAATCTTTTTTTTTTTCCTCAGCGAGTTTCGTTACATTAAAACAACGAGACATTTAAGCAATTTAATCCCATAAACAAAGTGATATATTACTGAAACAAACTAATGGACACTCCAAGTTTTGACAATGCCTATAAATTTTCAATGTGTTCCATTTATATACGATAAATATCGAGGCGACATTCCAGCTCATTTATCAATTCAGCTAAAATGTCAGACCTCCCACCTTCAACACATGCCTTTGCTTTTATTCGTAAAGTCTTCAAGTGGGTACGGGACGGGAGGGACATGAACAGTAGGCTATACATGAACAATATTCTTAAGATACACCACGTTGGTCAAAGCGAAAGATTTATGAGATCAAAATAAGGAACCTTCTCGCCCAATCAATTCTAACAACAGACAACTAGCTGTTTCTGTGGTTATTTTATTTATTGGTCTGACCCAATATTTTGGGTTTGCCCTGCGACACAGAATAGCTCACAATAAAATTTAAAATGAAAAATTATATAAACAGGTTTCAGACAAAAGTGATTAAGACATAAGACAAAAAATGAACCAAATATAATTTAAATTGAATGCACATCATAAAGATGCTGACGAAATATCGCTACAGAAAATTCTATTATGGTGGTGACGATGGCATCTTGAAGATCTCTCGTCAGCTTGTATATTTCCCTCCACTTGGCTTTCGGAATGGTGCCTCTCGCTCCGAAGAAGAGACCGGTAACTGTGATTTTTTCTATGTTGTATTTCGCCGATAGGTACTGAATCGTGGGCTCGTAGATTTTCTTTTTCTCTTCGTTCACTTCAGATGGTTGAGTGGCTGAGATTTCAAATCTGATTGTAGGATCAGTTATTTCGGCCGTCTGTTTATTTCTATTTATAGCTATTATATCGATCCTACGATTGCTTCCACCATCAGCAATACAATGAACTTCCTCGTGAAAGTCTAGATTTTTGGATCGATGTGCATCTGCGATCATAGAATGTATGATGTTGTAACGTTTTATTCTGAGTACTTCTCCCTGTGGGCAACTCCCAAGCACATGTGGTAAAGTTTCATACTCACTGCAGTGCCTACAATGGGTTGTGCCTGTAGAGCGACCAGGGAGAGAACGTACTGGTGCCACCATCGCAGTCATTTTTAGCGTATCTCTCCATTCAGAACTTGATAATCCTTCATGCTTGATGATCCACGAGTTGACTGCAGGTACTTCTTCAAACAATACAACTCCTTTTCCCTTTTGGGGGGTTTTAAATTCACGGTACCGAAGATGATATTCAAAAGTAAGTTCCCATTTTTAAATGGTAATAAGTTTGTCAAATTTTTGAATTTCACGAAAATAAAAGTGGAAAATTTATTCGTAAAGAAATGGGATTTTATTAAAACATGAAAAAATCAAATATGACCGCCATCGTGTTGTTCAATAAGAAACGGTCTTTCTCCTATGCTATAAACAGCATTAGCACATTCCAGGAATGTTTACAATTATATACGATATTGACTGTTTAAATTACTTACGTACAGGAGAGAGTCGGGTAGTATCGGACAGTGCGTTTCTTTCATCTACCACCATATGGTAGTACCTGAATGACATGGTTACGTTTCTCTATGCGACATCACATAAACGTAACCATGTCAATCATGTACTATCATCGTGTGATAGATGAAAGAAACTCACTGCCCGATATTACCCGATGTTCGATACTACCCAACTCTCCCCTAGTAGGTCTACTAAGAAATATCTTTTGTTTTAAATTATCCCATAGCCAGTAGTCGGCTACATTTATGTCTGGTGACCTAGAAGGCCAACTGTTCGGGAAATGCCTACTAATTACACGATCACCAAATGTGTTGCGCAATAGTGTTTTACATTATTGTGTATGTGAGGTGGAGCGCCTTCTTGCACGAAAACAATGTGTTCTATTTCATTATTCTGTAACGCTGTATTGCAAAGTCTTGCAACATTTGAAAATATCGCTGCCCGGTTACCGTCACTGTTTCTGTTTGTTCATTTTCAATTTCTCCATAGAAATACGGTCCTATTACGCAATGTGACGTAAAACCACACCAGACAGTAACTTTGATATCATATAAAAGTAAAAACATTATTAAAATTACTCTCTTACTGCTGTCTGTATTCTGAACAACAATTATTGTTTATATGACACAGTTACCATAGCAACAAAACACGCATCGATTAAAGAAACCCAAACCTTCTAAACAGTAATAGTACCTATATTAAATCAAACTGCTGATATGTGCAGCAGATATAGTTGTTTCAAAATGGAAACTTACTTTTGAATAACCTTTAATTGTAAGCTGAAGTTATTTACATAAAAATGTTAATTTAATTTGGTAAAAAAATCACTTTAGTAATAACTAAGGGGCGGATGGTGATGACCTAAAATCTACTTAAAATGATCATTAAAATCTTCTTTAAACTTCAAACCTTAGAAACTGCTAGGACATTCACAAAGAAATTTTGTTTACAAATATTTGAGCATTACTAATTTAAAGAGTTAGGCCTATTTATTCTACATCATCCAGCAACAGTTGAGAATTGTGCACCAATTAGTTACTCATTCATTTTCAACTTTAACACTGAAAATGTAAGATTTTTTATGTTGTTTGAAAAACTTATAAATTCTCTACAAGGACTAACAATAATCATAAAAATACCGATATTGCACTAAAAGTTAGTTTTTCTTATTCTTAATCAACAGTTAAAAAATTGTTAGTTTCTCTAATAATAATTTAAGGCCGGGGAAGCATTTTATAAGAATTATAAGTTGTCCCTAAACTTTCTGGCAACAGTGTACACGTAACAAAGCAGTTCCATTATGAACCTATTACGTAGCCTAGCCTGCCATGATTCACGCCTACTCCAATCGCAGCGATGGGACGTTTCGTAGTCTTCTGTATGTAGCAGTGTCTCTCAATGAACTCAGAATACAGAAATGAAACTTAGGTGAACACAAATGCGCTATTACCATAGCTACGCCGGTAGCCAAATCCATCATAATTTAGAATGATATACATATGACTCAACAGCTTACATGGAATTTATAAATTTTAAATATTTTATGCTAAAATTATCGCAAATAGTTTCAAATCAAATTAAAATACTTTAGTTGCATCTAAAACCCTCGAAAGTTGGAATTTTCATCTTCGGAGAAATTTTCCCTCGAAGTCACACCTTGGATTGACCACTGTGCCTGTGCCATGGTGCGGTAAGTAGATGGCAATCATATGTCTGAACATGCAACGTCAGTCACTGATGTCCCCACCGTTTTATGTCGAATTTCCTTTTTCCACTGTGTTATTCTATGGTAGTTAAGAAATATTCATATCTGAAAGTAATTTGAGCAGTATCTACCTTTCTCCGGCCGCAACACAACATGGCGGCGGCGCGCGCTACGTGACTCAACTTTCTGCGCAGCCGTCGGCGGGGCCACAGCATGGGTCCTGCTCCTGGTCCTGGCCCAGCTGCCGGCACCCGTCATACCAAGCTCCTGCTGCAAACATACATACGGAATAAGTCACATAATGGAAATGCAGACGTTAAGGCATGGGCACAATTTAGAAATAAACAAAAATAAGCTCTAAAAATTGGTGTTGAGACAAAGCAAGAGGCATTAAATGAGTCTTATCAGATTTAAGAGAGTAAATACAGAGTGCGTCAAAAAGACCTGACAGGTTTTGCAATGAGCGTATTCCGAATCTCAGCGCTGAGGAATCTGATGGCATCACGGTGTTCCGAATTCCAACGATGACGTCATTGATGCTCCACCAGTGTCGCACCGGTGCCATCAGCTTGCAGAGGTGGTGACAGTCTCCATCAGCCGCCATCAGTGAATGTGATTGGTTCTTTTATAGGGCGGGAATTAGCAGACGAATGACATCGTGCACTGTTGTGTCATGGCGGTGTGTTCTGCTTAGGTTCTGCTGTACTATTTGTAATGAGCAAACGTAAAAACAATATGTTAATGGCTTATGAGCGAACATGTCAACGGACCAGTTATTACTACCGGTTCAAGAAATAAATTGTTTATGCTCTCTTTTCTTTGAACGAGATGACAGTACCGAAATTTCGCAAAATCTTGCTAGCGTAGCACAGACTACAACTTGTACAGCCGCCATGACAGCCATCGAACCTTCCAGCAGTTTCGTTCCTATTTCGCTGCAGCGTGACGTCATTGTTGTCCACTGGTCCGGTGAGATTCGGAATACGCTGAATGCAATAGAAATCATACCTGCTGAATGTCGCTGCTGCAGTGGGTTCCTTGTGTTGTGTATATTTTGGAGTTCAGTTGAGATGGAACATTGGTCTACTGAACACCGCATTGCTGTGGTAGAAGTTCATCAAAAAAGAGTTCGTTACTGCTACGCAGCGTGGGTTTCGACTGCAGTTTGATACACGTCATGCACCTAGTCGCAATACTTTGGTATTGTAGGTACGTTAATCATGTCCGATGAAGCACGCTTCCACCTCTGTGGATATGTCTACAAGCAGAATTACCGATACTGGGCTCCCAACAATCCTCAGGTGACATTCTGATGCGAAATTTGTTCGGATGGAATCATTGGGCCTTATTTCTTTGAGGAGCAACAGTTACTAAACTCCAAGCGTTACATGAACATGCTGGAAACGCTTCTTCCGAATTTCGTCCGTGATCATCGTGAGTGGTGGTTCCAGCTCACACAGCTAGGATCTCCATGGCCATTCTTAGAAGACTGTCATGCAAACGAAGAGCAACAGCATGTCGCCGAGTTGACCGCCTGTTACTACGACGCACTGCTTCCCGAACCCGAACGAGGACGTCCTAGCGGCATGGTATCCTTTATTGACCTCTCTGTACGCCATTTTGTTACCACAATACCAAGGTATTGCGACTAGGTGCATGACGTGTATCAAACTGAAGTCGAAACCCACACTGCAAAGCAGTAACGGACTCTGTTTTGATAAACAACTCTACAGCAGCAACGCGGTGTTCAGTAGACCAACGTTCCATCTCAACTAAACTCCAAAACTTACATAACACAAGGACACCCACTACATCAGCGACATTCAGCGGGTATGATTTGTATTGCATTGCAAAAACCGTCAGGTGTTTTTGACGCACTCTGTATATAGTGAGAAAATCTAGAGATAAAGATTTTTCAAATTGTACATCAGATTCTTATCTTTTCAGGGGCCAAAAACGCTTACTTCCAGAATTTCACACCTAGTCGAAGTCTACACCAGATCTATAGAAAGAAAATAATAAAAAGAAAAGTGCTTCCAATTCGTACCCTAAATCCTACTTAACCATTAGCTATACGCTAGCTCAGACCTGCACAAGGTTTGCGCTCTCCGAGCCGGCTCAGAGCTCATGAGCGGAATGCAGATATTAGCTGCGCTCTATATAAGGGTGAACTGGAAGAAGGGGTGATCTCGTACAAAATATACACAAAAGGAAATATAGTACTAGTAAGAGTGTTTATGAAATGAATTCCCGTTCAGTGTTTGCAAAACTATCTTGGTAAGGTAAAGGTAAAGGTATCCCCGTAACATGCCATGAAGAAAACTATCTTGGACTATTATTAATGAATAAAGAAATATTTATTTTTCAGAAATAATAGAAATTCTATAGCTACTTAAATGTACAATATCATTTTGTTATATTTTTATTTATCAGTACATCAAAACGAAGTTTTATGTTGTTGGCAGCTGAAAGGAACAGTAGCCTACTGATCGTAATGAAACATCAGTTACAGATGTTCGATGTCTGCCTTTACTAAAGTTGATTATAGAAAACAGTTGCTCACAAATATAAATGTTGAGCCAAATATAGCGATCATTTTCACAGCCAGCCTGTGTAGGCCTAGTCGTGGATATTATTGCTAATGTTTAGTCTTGTAAAACTCAACCAGGCTAGTAGTATTATTCAAACGATCTTTAGCTCTTAGGTCACATTGAAGATCAATAAGTTCGAGCTGTAAATCGTTAAATGTTAAATGTTATGTTCCGTCTTTTAGATTCCTCCATACTATACTGTAGCAGAAGGTAAGCAACGTGAAACAGTTACTGAGAATAGGCCTACACACTGCACTCCACTAGATAACTGAGTGGTCGTTTCCCTCTCTACCTACAGCAAGTCTATGTCATTCTGACGTATCTTCCTCCCCGCTTCGGCGAGCTGTAAACACTGCTCTCCCGCTCCGAAAGAGCGCGCGCGCTCTTTGAGCGCTGTTTGTGCAGGTATGCGCTAGCTGATGCAACCTATTGTACAAACCACACTATTTCAGGAACCTGGACTCCTAACCATCACAAAAATGATAATAAAAGTAAATACAATGCAAAATACATTTCGAACATCCTGCTGCAACCAGCGATCATCCTTGATCCTAAGACGTTCTAATACGGATATAAACCAAGTCTGGTGCATGTGCAGACAAAGATATTGACTAAGGCTCAACTCACACGGCCGACAACTTTGCGATTATTTTGTAGTTGTGTGGTTGTGCTGTGTGTGGTCAGGAATTAGTATTGAATTATATGGAAACAGATGATGCTAACTCACACGGACCACAAACTGAAGTCATTGTCGACGTCTGTGCCACCCACAGCAAACTGCAGAATTGTCGCTGTCGGTGGTCGAGCGCAACTCACACGTGCGACACGCCGACCACACGTCAACCACTCGCAAACGACACCGTATTCTTGGAAACGACAGAAGCTTTTACACCATATCCTTGGAAACGATAGACGCTTTCTTGGCAAAATAGCAAGCTTGAGGTGTGGTTGTCTGGTCGATATGGACCAGAAAAAATAAGTCCGCGTGTGGTCGGCACAACCACACAGATACTGCAAAATAATCGCAAAGTTGCCGGCCGTGTGAGTTGACCCTAACGGTTTATGATGGGAGACATACTGACCCTTTGCACACTTAGGACACACAGTATATTTGAGATATTTATACGGGATAACGGGACTTCATGCCCACACTGTAGCCTACTGTATGAGTGTATTCCGAATCTCACCGGTGAGCAATCCGATGGCAACACGGTGTTCCGAATTCCACCGATGACGTCATTGATGCTCCACCGGTATCGCACCGGTGCCATCAACTTGCAGAGGTGGTGGCAGTCTCCATCAGCCGCCATCAGTGAATCTGATTGGTTCTTGTATAGGGCGGGAATTAGCAGACAAATGACATCGTGCACTGTTGTGTCATGGCGGTGTGTTCTGCTGTATTGTTTGTAATGAGCACAATGTAAAAACAATATGTTAATGGCTTATGAGCGAACATGTCAACGGACCAGTTATTACTACTGGTTCAAGAAATAAATTGTTTATGCTCTCTTTTCTTTGAACGAGATGGCAGTACGGAAATTTCGCAAAATTTTGCTAGCGTAGCACAGACAACAACTTGTACAGTCGCCATGACAATCATCGATCCTTCCAGCAGTTTTGTTCCTTATTTCGCTGCAACGTGAAGTCATTGATGCCACCGGACCGGTGAGATTCGGAATACGCTGTAAGGCAGATTTCCTAATCCATTTCTGTTTTCGCTGTTTTAGACAGCATTTTACCGGCTGATGCTCGATCTGTCCACCGGGAATCAGATCCCGTGCTACGGCAGCCATATATAAGATATTAAAGACCCTGTAGTAGTCCTAGTAGTAGTGTTGGTAGTAGTGGTAGTGGCAGGAATAATAGTGGTGGCAATAAGTAGTAGTATAGTAGTATTTTATGGAAAATCCACAAACGATTAGGGAAAACACGGGAATTTTACTTGAAGCAAGTAAAGCGATAGGTTTGGACGTAAATTCCGGAAAGACAAAGTATATAATTATGTCTCGTGACCAGAATATTGTACGAAATGGAAACATAAAAATGGGAGATTTATCTTTCGAAGAGGTTGAAAAATTCAACTTGGAGCAACAGTAACAAATATAAATGACACTCGGGAGGAAATTAAACGTAGAATAAATATGGGAAATGCCTGTTATTATGCGGTTGAGAAGCTTTTGTCATCTAGTCTGCTGTCAAAAAATCTGAAAGTTAGAATTTATAAAACGGTTATATTACCGGTTGTTCTGTATGGTTGTGAAACTTGGACTCTCACTTTGAGAGAGGAACAGAGATTAAGGGTGTTTGAGAATAAGGTACTTAGGAAAATATTTGGGGCTAAGAGGGATGAAGTTACAGGAGAATGGAGAAAGTTACACAACGCAGAACTGCACGCATTGTATTCTTCACCTGACATAATTAGGAACATTAAATCCAGACGTTTGAGCTGGGCAGGGCATGTAGCACGTATGGGCGAATCCAGAAATGCATATAGAGTGTTAGTTGGGAGACCGGAGGGGAAAAGATCTTTGGGGAGGCCTAGACGTAGATGGGAGGATAATATTAAAATGGATTTGAGGGAGGTGGGATATGATGATAGAGACTGGATTAATCTTGCACAGGATAGGGACCGATGGCGGGCTTATGTGAGGGCGGCAATGAACCTGCGGGTTCCTTAAAAGCCATTTGTAAGTAAGTAAGTATAGTAGTGTTTTATAGACCCTGAACTTCACAGATTATTCAAAGTGAAATACAACGTGAACAATAGAAGACCGACATGTTTAGCCTGGAGCTTTGTATTACTCTACGTTACGGGTCAAACGGCATTATTCTCTCTTGAAGGAAACCATGCTAAGCATCTTATCGTCGTCGGCCGAGTTTAAACCTGCGAATCTGGGAATCTACGGCTAGACTGATAGCCACAAGTCCGCCGGGGACATTTAGCTATGAGAGACAGGTAAGTATTCGTTACAGACAGCTAGCCATTCCGGTCCCAGCGCGGAATTGTCTGTATGCTGAATATTTGTGGCGAGGAGGAATTCTAACTGTACATTTTGCGACTTGTACACAAAGGTAAAACTTTTACAGGGAGATGTAGTCCTTGTTTGTCTTTATAAGCAGGCAGGAATGTGAATGGGAACTGAATTAAGAAATAAATTGTTGCAGGCACGTTAAGATATACGCGAGATGTGTGTTACCTTTAGGGCATCAGTTTTTCATTATTAAATTCTGAATTTAAGCGATGCACATTAAGAAGTTATATATTATTGGAATAACTCCCAGATTATTAGGCGGATTAGTTAACATTCCATGTTTCAATTTAACAGTGAATGAAGCACAAAAAGAATTGTTATTTTTGTTTACTCGAAATGCCTAACAGCAGTTTTTACGGCAAAATATTATGAAGGTCAACACAGCAATTTTCCAGTTATTTTAAATATTTTCATCAAACAGATGTATTTTCTAACAAAGAATATGTTTGACGTATAAATAAACAATTATATGCTATAATTTAACGGCCTAGAGAATACAGGTAGCCTACATAATCCGTGACGCTACAGCCCTTTAAGGGCCCAGACTGACCAGCCAGCTGCTGGCCTCACGTCCACATGCCGAAGCAGAGGTGGAAGATCATCTAACCAGAATAGCCTACTTAACAGAATACTAATTACAAAGAATAGCTTGCCTTTACATCCACACAGTAAAATGATCTAATTCTCATTAATCCACTCACATAATATTATAGAATATGGTAGAAAATTATGAGAAGACATTTCAAAAAGTTCATGTTTTACAGAATAAAGCAATTTGGTACTAAGCTCAATTGAAATATGATATGATATGATATGATATGATATGATATGATATGATATGATATGATATGATATATGATATGATATGATATAATATGATATGATATGATATATGATATGATATATGATATGATATGATATATGATATGATATGATATGATATGATATGATATGATATGATATGATATGATATGATATGATATGATATGATATGATATGATATGATATATGATATGATATATGATATGATATATGTATTTGTCAGCCAACTTTACAATTCATAGTTATGGTAGACCATCACATTTCTGCTTTTCGATCCACCACCCCTTTAATACATACCACCCTTTTCTATTAATATAATCATTTGCCAAGCATTTCCTGATTACCTCCTATTCTTCTGTTTGAAATGAATTGCTATCACTTCTTCCCTAGCTATCCTATTCTAATCTCTCTCTCATACCTAGACTGTCTCCCTTCCATTTCTCGCTTTCCTATTAAATATTGCATATTTCCTTCCTTAATAATTTACATTATTTATTTATTTATTTTATTCTCTATTCTAAACTCTACCTACTCTTAATCATTATTTTCCAGCTATTTTCTCCGAAATTATTTGTTTACATTTCCCGTTTCTCTGTTTTACAACACATCACTTACCCTCTATTTATTTACGTATTTAACTTTCTCTCTTCACTTCACTCCTAAATTTTCTCTTTTATTACCTCTTTCCATATATTTATTTCTATAATACTCCTATAGTTATAGTACCCCTGATACTACTCCCAACCCACAACATTGAAAAACATGAAATATTTAATTCATTTAATTACACTTCCAATTTCTCTCTCTTCCACTTCGCATTTGTTCGGATGTTCTTTCACTTTAATTTTCTTTTATTCGTTGTTTGTATGTCTATTTTAATCCACTCTTACACTATCTTCTTCACTTAACACTTTCTTCTCTATTTTTATTCTATCACTTTTGCCACCCCTGACTTTCTTGCACTCTTCTTCCTCGCCAATTCCATCCTCCTCACTATTCTGTCCTCTATTTCGCCATTTAATAACCTGCCAAAAGCCCTGTCTATTCTGTCCTCACAATCACTAATTTCTGGTAGTCTGTTCCTTCCTTTAAATTGAAATACTCGTATAATAAATCACGTAAGAAAGTGTTCAGAAATTTACACGTACAGTAGTGACCATTCCTAGCACACATCTCGGAACAATTATTCACATTCTTAAATTTAGATTTCCACCGCCACAAAATTCCGACTCACATGACTATTATAGAAGAGGGTAAGACTCTATAAGCTTGAAGTACTCGTACTTCAAAAGAAGCCTGCCTACCTATATGGGAATGAAATTGCATGTAATATCTTACCAGAAAATCTTCAAGCTTTTAAATATAATGTGTGTATGTATGTATGTATGTATGTATATATGTATGTATGTATGTATGTATGTATGTATGTATGTATGTATGTATGTGCCTATTTTCTTTTTCCTTTGCTCTAATAGTTTTTTTCATAAATATCTGACGTATTTTACGGTCTGATGTTTTATGAATGCTTGTTGATTGTTCTACTCGTATTAAACGCCAGTCAGTTTAGACTATACGCACGTCTTTCGATTACATGTACTTCATCATGAACACACTTTCTGTCGATTGAAGATCATTAACCTTGCAGTAAGCTCACTCACCAACATTCGACCTAATGGAGGATTCACTGATCCTGAATTAGTCAATATTCATTTTAATACTGTCGTAACTATCCTAAGTTAAGTTTGAACAAATGCAAGATAAACATTTCAAAGCCGTATGAAAGCTCAGGATTACCAAGTATCAATGTGAGTCCTGCAGACTTTGCACTTGAACTTAGAGATAGACAGTTCTACTGTTTGATAGGGAATTACGTAATGATTACAAAACTGCCTGTAACTCAAAATTCAATTTTTGGGAGTTACGACAGTATTATTCTAGAGGTGCGATATGTAAACGTGGCTGTGATATCCAATTCGTGGAATTCCAGATACGTAGACTAATGCTCGTTGCTGTGTATCAAAGACTCCCGGGACACAGGATCTCTTCGTCCTCAGATCGAGGATCGTGAACTGCAATGTGATGCTGCTTTCTTCCGTAATGTGACACGACTTCAAAGAAAATAGATCTACAATAGTTAAGAAAATATTAACCAACAGTAAGTTGTCAAAACACAAAGGACAAAATAATGTTAGGAATATGGCCTGAATACTGCTGACCGGTCTTGTCTTCACCGCTTTAGAGGTTCCTACCCGCTATTGACAGGTGGTAATTCGTGAAAGCAGTCAATAACCCTGTCAACATAGGCGTAAAAGAATTAGTCATGTAGAGGACAGACTTTGGACATTTTTCACCCTTCTTCCCCCCCCCCCTCATATTCTTATAGGGTGAACAGTCCGCTGTTACAAGGAGTTAATATTCAGTAAAATAATTTTGTACAATGGAGAATAAAAAAGTTTTCGAAGTAATTTTTGGAAAATATTTAATTTGTTTTGCGTTATATTTCCAAATTTTTATGTCATATTCTATTATTTCCAGAGTTTATAAGTCATAAAAATCCGAGCCCAAGTAAATTAGTGCAGTTAGGAATATATTATCCAGTCAGTTTATTGAGAAACCCCATTGCTCTACTGACCAATAGTATGGAATTTATTTCAATTCACAATGTATAAACCTATTCATTCATAGTGTTCTGCCCAAGGGCAGGTCTTTCACTGCAAACTCAACATTCTCCAGTCTTTCTTTTCCTCTTCGTCTCCTCACATGATCCATATATCCTAATGTTGTCTATCATCTGGTATCTTCTTCTACCCCGAACTCTTCTCCCGTTCATCATTCCTTCCAGAGCATCCTTCAGAAGACAGTTTCTCCTCAACCAGTGACCCAAACAATTCCTTTTCCTCTTTCTGATCAGTTTCAGCATCATTTTTTCTTCTCCAACTCTTTCCAACATAGTTCGTTTCTTATTCTGTCTGTCCAATTCACACGCTCCAGTCTTCTCCATATCCACATTTAAAATGTGTCTATTCGCTTTTCTTCACTTCGTCGTAATGTCCATGTTTCTGCTTCCTACAATGCTACACTCTACACAAAGCACTTCACTAGTCTCTTTCTTAGTCCTTTCTCCAGAATTCTGCAGAAGATGCTCCTTTTTTTATTAAAAGCTTCCTTTGCCATCGCTATCCTCCTTTTGACTTCTTGGCAGCAGATCATGTTACTGCTTATAGTACACGACAAGTATCTGAAGCTGTCCACTTGCTCTATACTAAAAGCCAGGTTATGAACCGATTAAACCGGAAGCAACGTTCTGCTGCTCTCTTTCTGAGCTCTATTGCCACATAGTGGCGCGAGATTCAAAGCATGTTCAGCGTTTGTCACCGATATGTTTATAATAACTACTGTATATAGTTCTCGGTAACACTATCAACAATATTAGTAATTAAAATTACTGTTTTTAAGAAAGCACGAGCTAATGACGCTGGTACAAAATGCGACTCGTAATGCACGTGATACTGCAAATTAACTGGGAAGTTTGGCTACACTGTCTCCGTGATTCCGTTGCCAGATTTTCGTTAGCAGACGACATTTTCACGCGAGGTCCAATGAAAAGCTCCGTTCTCCTTTTCCTCTCCAACACCCCACACTCAATGTGTCATCACTGCACAGGCTACCCCTCTAACCCGCACTTTCCTCTCGCCCTCCCAACTACTTCCTGTTTAGTCGGTTCATAACCTGGCTTTTAGTATAGTGATACAGACCTATATATTACATTGTATTCCTTAATATTTTACGGACTTGCGTATTAGATTGGCTAAATACTGTCTGTGTCTTCAACTGAAAGCAATACTCAATAATATAGGTCTATAATAATGTGTTGTGTAAAATATATATATATATATATATATATATATATATAATTTGAGTCCACTGGTGTGGAGTAACGGTTAGCATGCCTGGCCGTGAAACGAGCGGGCCCCGGTTCAAATTCTAGTTGGGACAATTTACCTGTTTCAGGTTTTTTTCCGGTGTTTTCCCCTCAACACATTAAGAGCAAATGACGGGTAACTTTCGGAGCTAGACTCTGGACTCATTTCGCCGACATTATCACCTTCATTTCATCCAGACGCTAGATAACCACAGCAGTTGATAAAGCGTCGTAAAATAACCAATTACAAAAATTATATTATTGTCGAGGTTATTTTGTGAGCAAGTTACAGAACAGCAGAACATGAGGGATAGCGCCGTTATATGAAGACGCGAGTTCGACCATGGATAGAGTCTTAAATTGCATAAGATCTCCACGGATACGCAGCTTCCAATCGATAGAATACTGAAAAAAAGACGGGCGGAGCGTGAAGCCCTACTTCAGAAGCGAAGGAGCCAACAATCAGGAGGCGATGTCGGCTTTTAATTATTGCCGGCGCAAGAATGGACGGGGGAGGAGGCGAGGAAATCGATATTTGATTATGGACGCTGCGAGGGCAGACAGCGCAGAAGAGAGTTACCAGGCAAGTCGACTGCGGGAACGAGCTTGCAGCAACTAAGCCAGTAATAATAATAATAATAATAATAATAATAATAATAATAATAATAATAATAATAAATAATAATAATCGTCATCCCTCTCGTAAACAGCTTGCATTACATTTCGAGAAATTACGAGAGTTAAAAAAAAATTAAGAAATTTACATTTTCCTTAGTAAAGACAAAGTATATGATTATGTCTCGTGACGAGAATATTGTACGAAATGGAAATACAAAAATTGGAAATTTATCTTTTGAAGAGGTGGAGAAGTTCAAATATCTTGGAGCAACAGTAACAAATATAAATGATACTCGGGAGGAAATTAAACACAGAATAAATATGGGAAATGCCTGTTATTATTCGGTTGAGAAGCTTTTATCATCCAGTCTGCTGTCAAAAAATCTGAAAGTTAGAATTTATAAAACAGTTATATTACCGGTTGTTCTTTATGGTTGTGAAACTTGGACTCTCACTTTGAGAGAGGAACATAGGTTAAGGGTGTTTGAGAATAAGGTGCTTCGGAAAATATTTGGGGCTGAAAGGGATGAAGTTACAAGAGAATGGAGAAAGTTACACAACACAGAACTACACGCATTATATTCTTCACCTGACATAATTAGGAACCTTAAATCCAGACGTTGGAGATGGGCAGGGCATGTAGCACATATGGGCGAATCCAGAAATGCATATAGAGTGTTAGTCGGGAGGCCGGAGGGAAAAAGACCTTTACGGAGGCCGAGACGTAGATGGGAAGATAATATTAAAATGGATTTTGGGGAGGTGGGATATGATGATAGAGAATGGATTAATCTTTCTCAGGATAGAGACCAATGGCGGGCTTATGTGAGGGTGGGAATGAACCTTCGGGTTCCTTAAAAGTAAGTAAGTAAGTACATTTTCCTTAGTACTTCGGCAACAGAGTCATAACAATAAATTTCGTTCAGCAGATGGGCCTGCTGAAGCTCGCATACGCCATGCAAACAATTTTGAGAGCAATTATCCTGGACACATGCCACATAAAGAGATGAGTCTTATACGAGACTGTCTAGACATGGAATTTATATCCACTAGAAGTTACGAAAGGCATCGAGTGTACTAGATTCAATGTGGTGTCCGTTAGGAGGGTTTTAAGACCACGTTCACACGATTCCGTAATCTAACAATATAGAAATGATTTACAATTATTCTGGCGCCTGTAGGCACCCAAAAATTTCCCGCCCCCCTTTTCCCTTAATATGTATTGCACCACTTTCATCCCCGATATAAGTTGGAATAAAAAAATTCTGCGCTGCATTAGGGATACACCGGCACATAGAATACGGCAAGCAGTTTCAGAAATGAAGCTAGTGTTGTATTGGTTAGAATGGTTTATTTCTATTTCGGTTCAGAAATGGAGACCATGGGTAGGCAATGTGACAGAAGTAATTCATGAAGAGCATGAAATATACAGTTTTGTAAGCCAGTCTCGTACTGTTTGGATGATCGTTCGCTTCTATTGAGGCATATGGACGTCTGGCCAGTAGTTTAGTTTCTTTTTGATCATGAATGTTGGCAACAGATGAAACAGCAGACGATTTTCCAATTTGTTGAATTAAAAAATAATATAGCCTATATTTTATTTTATTCTGGGACTCCAGGTCATTTTTAAATTTCGATTTAGTTTCTGGATATTTCAGGCAGTAACTGCATTTTTGTTTTGTACTTTTTGCTTATTTTATGTCGTTAAAATGTACCTCTAGTCATTACATTTTTGGCTTCGACATTTATCCAGGTAACATCTACGAAGCACGTCTTCTTTTCCCTTGGGTAGAAGGCCGGCGTCGCGTCGTAGCGACTCCACGTCAGGGGATTCCTATTGAATCCGCTTAGTTAAGTGAAACAATTTCCTAAAATATGCACCATTAATCAAGAGAGCTGACAGTATGAGACATATTTAACATTAAGAGCAAGAAAGTAATACGGAAAAAAGAAATGAAGAAAGGCGGACAGCTGGAAGAAGAGACTAGACTAGCTTAGACTGGGCAGAAAGGTAAGTAGGCAGATAGAACAGGACTAATTGAATTGATAAGATAGTGAGATACATTGATAAAAATATGTGGATATAGTCAGACTTGTAGAAAAGAAAAACCTAGACAGACAGGACGGGACAGGACAGACGGACAGATAATTGGTTACAGATAGGTAGGTGACTAGGTAGCTGAATGAATGAATGAATGAATGAATGAATGAATGAATGAATGAATGAATGAATGAATGAATGAATGAATGAATGGGTAGGTAGATAAGTGGGTAGGTATGTAGGTAGGTAGGTAAGTAGGTAGACAGGTGGATGGGTGAGTGGACGGACAGACAGAGACAGACAGACATGCACGCATAGATATACATACATACATACATACATACATACATACATACATACAAGGCAGAGACACAGACACAGAAAGACACAAAGAGAGAGAGAGAGAGAGAGAGAGAGAGAGAGAGAGAGAGTCACACACAGGGTCAAAGACACAGACAGGCAGACAGTGACACACACAGAGACAAAGATAAACACAGATATAGAGAAGAGAGGCAGACGGGCAGATATATATATATATATATATATATATACATATACAGAGATATAGATAGAGATATAGAGATAGAGAGATTCATACGTGTATATATATATATAGAGAGAGAGGAGGTAGAGATAGTGATAGAGAGAGATAGATAGATATAGAGACAAAGATATAGAAATATAGAGATGGATATATAGAGAGATGGAGTTAGAGATAGTGATAGAGAAATAGAGACAGAGATATATAGAGATACCGAGAGATGGAGATAGAGATAGTGATAGAGAGAGATAGATATAGAGACAAAGATATAGAAATATAGAGATGGATATATAGAGAGATAGAGAGTTGGAGGTAGAGATAGAGATAGAGATATATAGAGATACAGAGATAGGGAGGTAGAGATTAGAGACCTGCAAAACTGCGCACACAACCGGTTTAGATTCGTCCGGTCGGGAGCTCAACCGGCTACGACGAACATCGGGCCGAATAACTCGGTTGTCGAGCGATTACGCCTGATGTATTGCAGAGTAGACAACATCAGGCGCATTTACATGAAACTAACGTTTTTCGAGTACACAACCGGAGTAACAAAGACATTTTCGTTGTCTTATTGAAAAAAAAGTGTTTGCAAGTATTCTTACAGTTCTTTCGACACTATAACACATATATTTTCTTTATTATTCTGAACTTGCAGTAATTTTATAAGTATCGTTTATATTTTAAACTTTTAGAGTTTTACTAATGAAAGTTGCTTATAGATATGTTAAACAATGTTTTTCACAGAACAAGACGTGCACAAGCCATGTATATTTTTCTTACCAATAAACGCTATATAGCTGGCGTTTTTCCATACCAGTGTTAAACAGTATACGTCATAACTTCATCATTTGATTACGTCGTAACTCTTTCTCGTCACATATTGACTGAATCTTGTTCGATTTGTATAACCCAATGATCGATATTACATAAGTTCATGTAAGATCGCGAATTATTTAGAACACAAATCTCACACAGAAAGAAATGGTAAGGAGGAAGAAAATACGATCTCCAAATAACACCAGGTACATTTCATCATACAATAACTCTTTAACATTTTCTCAGTAGGCTATACAAACAGAGTAATAATATTGAAGGATATTTATTTTATTTAATTACAAAAATATGTTTGCTTCAAATAGGAATACAAATAATTTGACACTTTAATACATTTATTTTTGTATTTCGAACTTGCAGTAATTTGACTAGTAACAAATAAATGAACAATGGACACAGTGACATCGAAGGAAATAGACGTAATGTATAATTTGAAATATCATAATGTAAACATATTCAAAAATATAATTACAATTCATTATAAAACAAAATAGGAAATAAGTACATAAGTCCATTATGACGTTTGTACTTTAAACTAAAAAAAAAATGTATAAGCCTACCTCTAAAACAATAGTTGCATGCTTTTTAATTATTCTAATCAGTTGCAATATTATTTATTAAGAAATCAATTTAAAAAGATAAACAGTAATGTTATTTTCAACAATACGATTACTTTGGCTCCCAATGGTGGTTGTTCTGTACAAAATAACGAATAACAAAAGAATAGCAAGGTTTAGAAACAAATCATTCTGTATAGAAAAGATCTACTTCAGAGAAAACAAGTGTCATTCAAAGAACTATTTTATTACACACGTGCTAATATCAACTATTTGATGTTCATAATTATTATTAGGGCCTATTATCATAGACTTCATGATCAGAGTTGACTTCTTGTGTTTATGTATTAATAAATTTGTTTTACTAGTCTAAAGTTACGCTCGGTGGAAACACTTATTCATGGAATGGCCAATATTCGTTTCACAAGTGTTGCTAGAGAGGCTAGAGTTGTTTGGTGATCTTTCCATAAATTTAGTATTATAAAATGAAATAAGCATAATGTGTAATGTGAGATATAATAAGTAAATAAATCCAAAATAGAATTACAATTAATCACAAAACATAAAATTAAATAATTATTAACTCTAAATGCATTCCTCCAAAACAGTAGCTATTCATATACAGGGCAGAAGTGAAATAACCCTGCAGATTGTACGGGGCGATAAGGTTCACTTAAATGAATGGAAAACCTATATTACGTTGAATTCTCTAATCATAGTAAACATACTAAAAGCATTGGTTGTAGTAGGTTTCAGAAGATATAAAGTTATTTTTGTTTTAGTTTTACTATTGATCGCGTTTACTGTTTTTTAAGTGTGTCATTATTGTAATATTATAATTCAGTTTTCTAGTGTAAGCAAAAATTACAACCTTGGTAATTTGTGGATACCGAAAGTTTTTTTTCTGCAATATACGCTTAACAACGTCTGTAGTTTCACGCTGCATGCTGTTTGTTCCTCTTGATGATCCGCAGCTATAATATCTGGATGGTTCACTGTGACCTTCATTTTATACGCCAGAGCCGTCCACCCACAGAGAGATCGAATCAACTCGAATACACGTTAAACCGAATACTGAGGCAGTACGCAAGCAGATGTACTTCGCATACTGCCTATAAAGCCAGGCGTTCAGTAGCGCTATGCAAGTTTGTTCGGCTTTCAACCGGTTTTGCAGGACTCTAATTTCATCATACAGGAACTCTGATGACACACAAATGGAGTAACAATTGAAGGAAATTTAATTTTCCTAATTAAAAAAAAAGTGTTAGCTTGAAATTCTTAGGAAAATATTTGGGGCTAAGAGGGAAGTAGTTACAGGAGAATGGAGAAAGTTATACAACGCAGAACTGCACCCATTCTATTCTTCACCTGACATAATTAGGAATATTAAATCCAGACGTTTGAGATGGGCAGGGCATGTAGTACGGATGGGCGAATCCAGAAATGCATATAGAGTGTTAGTTGGGAGACCGGAGGGAAAAAGACTTTTGGGGAGGCCAAGAAGTAGATGGGAGGATAATATTAAAATGGATTTGAGGGAGGTGGGATATGATTGTAGAGACTGGATTAATTTTGCACAGGATAGGGACCGATGGCAGGCTTATGTGAGGGCGGCAATGAACATCCGGGTTCCTTAAAAGCCATAAGTAAGTAACTAAGTAAGTTAGCTTGAAATAGGATTATAATTGATTGGACACTTTGGTACATTTATCTTCATAATTAATATATAAATCAACTAATGGACACTGGTAACAAAGGAAATAATGCATAGATGAAATCTGACATGTAAACTAATAAAAGAATAAAATAAATTGCATTACTTACAAAATAGGAGAGCAAATATGTACACACTTACTATTGTAATATTCATACTTTAGACTCATAATACATAAGCTACCTCTGAAAGAATAGTTGTTAATATAGCCTATGTCTTTTAATTATTGTTTATTAATTATTAATTCAAATTGTACTTTATTTTTAAATTTATCATTGTTCCGTATTCTCTCCGCAATCATATTGTATTTTTAATTTAACCTCTGCTTTGTATTCTCGATCCTAGTGGTCAGCCGTAGATTTCGGCCAGATGTCCCAAATTGTGAAATTTGTTGTAAGTGGATGTATTATTATTTCACTAATAAATCATATTTAAGGAGATAAAAAAGTTATTAATAAAAATAAAAGCACTCTTAAGTCTAAATATTGTAGCTTCATGATGAATGCTGTTGCATTACCTGGATCAATCAATCAATCAATCAATGGGAAGAGAGAAGGAAATATCAATCCAAAGTAAACGATGATAATCGCGTCCTTGCAACGATTCTTGGAACTCCTGGATGGCTCAATATGATCTGTCTTTCGTGATCCAGAGCCGTCCAACCGAGTGAGACTCGGACATTCGTCAAACCGAATATTGGACTACTCCGCGAGACAGAAGAGCTTCGCATACTGTCTATAGCGCCAGGCGTTCAGTAGCAATATGTCTCTTCCTATCTCTTGTAACCGGTTTTGCATGACTCTAGTAGAGATAGTGATAGCGAGAGATAGAGATAGAGATATATAGAGATACAGAGAGATGGAGGTTGAGATAGTGATAGAGAGAGATAGATATAGAGACAAAGATATAGAAATATAGAGATTAGATATATAGAGATAGAAAGAGACGGACAGACACAGACAGACAGATAGACAGATCTATGTAGATGAGTAGTTAAATGCAGATGGATGGTTTGATATAGACCTATACAGAGACAGACCAGAAGATGGACATATTGAGATCCATGACTTGCAGTACGACTTAATAAGAATCTCCACCGAAGCCAGGAATCAACGATCAGTCATACAGAATAGCTGTACGTAACGATCCCAACAGTAGGTTTTTTCCTTTCTCTCCTTCCTTCCACCTGAAGACGAAGGGAGAACCACCTTTTGAAACGTTGTGTCTTAATTTTTGATTGTGACAACCAGCAATGGAAAAAGTCCAAAACCTTCACCTAAACATTGCAGTATGAATAATTATTATAAATTAACGAGATGGGTATTCATTTCTAAAGAAAGGGAAGGATAGTTAATCCCTGTTCCATGAGACTGTATGTATGCTGTGTTCCTTCAGGCGGTGACATTCCGCATTACAAGAGAGTCCACCACTTGTGGATGCTTATTTTGAATGGATACAACAGCAATCAAGGGAAGCAGTAGCAGAGTACAGCGCGTGATTTCTGTTAACGGAATGAGTTCCATTTGTAGCACATGCGAATAACTTTAAGTAAACAACAGAAAATGATTACGTTTCCTTAGCGTATTTCCGTTTATCCTGGCCTTAACTGTATAAATTATCAGGACGCAGATTATCTACCTAGCTATTTTCCTCTCACAATCAGCCGGCGGCGCCCGAATAACTGGACAGATAAAGCAATTGGCTACAAACTAGAAGATCAAATTGCGTAACGGTCTTTGGCAGATGCAAAAGGCTGTGGGGGCGTGATACCGACCATACCACCTCATTTTAGTGTCGAGGTTGCGGAAGTGAGCGGCTCTGCCTCCATGTCCCCCATGCGCTTTCTTGTTGTGTGAAGGAGATACTTCTACTGTTAATTTTTTATATCAGCCTTATCTGACCAGATATCAATGGTTCAGAACAGAAATGAAACTTAACACAACTCGACATTAACCACCACCACCACCACAACAACAACAACAACAACAACAACAACAACAACAATAATAATAATAATAATAATAATAATAATTGTTCAAAGTATAACACATTTAATTCATAGACAAACAATGGTGTTTAGGTGACAAGTGTAGCACCAGGATTAACACTGTTGACTAACAGTAAAGGCAGATAGATTAAAAATCAATTACACTTAACAGACAGTCTTAAGTGGCCGTAGTGTACTCTATGTTAACTATACGATTATGTGGTTCCCATTAATACGAAATTGTGCTAATAACACTGAACAACAGGAATTTTGCTCCGACTTAAAACAATGTGTCTTTATAGTTTGGTGTGCGCTGAAATCGAAAATGCATCTCTTTTCATCGTATCACGTAAGGTTTTTGAGATATACTTACTATGATTTCACTTTTCGATAAGCGCTCTCCCAGGGAACATCTGGCCCGAGTTGGGAGGTTGTAAATCAGAAAAGCTAATGCATTTTATCAGTATATGACTATTTCCGGTTTCTTATGGTTGTTGGCATGTTCTTTCGTACTTCTGATAAATAGACAGATATTGGTCCCTTCTATTCAGTAAATTTAATAACAGTTCAAAGTAAGGTTTACGCAATGAACAAACAAGGATGTGGTTTTCAGTATTTAAAAGAAAAGTTTACCAGTTTGAATGAAGGCGAATTAAAAGAGGGCATTTTCATCGATCCACAAATTCGCAAAGTTTTGGTTGACTCTTTATTTAAGGAAAAACTTTCCATTACAAAAGAATGAATTCTAGAGCAAACAACTACATAGAACTTGTGGAAACCATGTTAAGTGCATATGAAAAAATGGGGTGTAATATGTCTCTGAAAATACACTTTTTACATTCTCATTTGAATTTCGTTCCTCCTAACTTTGGAGCGGTAAGCCACGAGCATGGAGAAAGATTTCATCAAGAAATATCTGAAATGAAGAGGCGATATAAAGGAAGATCATCAGATTATAGTTGGTTCCTGGGTCTAGTTATAAACGGAAGTCATCTAGAAAATTATTTTATGTTCGACCATGCCGAAATGTAGTAATTATACACCTGGTAGCAGTCCTTTAATGCATGTCATTAAAGTACACCTACTCATTAAAGCACAGGTGTTTTCAGCCAATGACAACTCAGCTTACAGGTGTTCAGCCAATGACAAGTCAGCTTTGTACGTTATAAAACCGCAAGTATCGATTATTATCGTATATGCAATCGAAAGAGAATTAGCGAAAAGTCACAGAGGCTGGAAATCCAATACTGTCGCAGAAGGTTATGTTCTGTTATTATAATAATTAGCGTTAATTGTAAATAATATTCAAATAAATTCAATTTGTCATCTCGTTTTTCAATGTCGAATTCAATAATCAAGGCTATACCAAGTTTAACGGGATTACACAAGGTCAATGACATTATTGTTCCTCGGAAAAAAAAATCAATACTTTCGCGTCTGCGCACATCTCACAATTCACGACCTAGAACAAGGTCACTTCCGATCTTGTCAGATACAAATAAAATGTATACATCTGAATAATTTCAAGTTAGAAATATGGTCGAGCATAAAAAGTCGTATGAAACTCGCCTATAATGGTAATTAAGAAGCTTGCGCTCGTTTCATAAACATCCATATTCGCTTCTTAATTACTATCATTATAGGCTCGTTGCATAATGTACTATTAAATGTTACGTTCAAATTCCGAGATTTTTCTTATTATACACGTGAAATATTTTATTGTTATTGTGTTTTTTGTGTTTTAAACTGTGTAACATCATTTTTGTACCTAGTGTACATTTTTCAAGTATTATGAAGCATTTTGAATCCCTAGTCTGTTGTAATTTTATCAGTAGCAGTGAAAAATAAAAACAAAAAAGAATTCAATTCACTTTTCCCGGAAAATGGTACGTGATGGGGCAATTTTGATTTTAAATTCAGATTTATGGCACACATATTAGTAATATTCACCTATTTTTATTTCGGAGCAAGACAAAAAATAAAAATTTGTTGTTCAGTGTAATTATTAACGTTCTTTGTTATCCTTCCTTAGTCTAGCCCTGCTTGTAGCCTAGTTCAGTTTTTAAACACGTCATTTACAATTAATTTTCATTCAAGATTGTGGATATTTGATTGGTGTGCTTAGTAATTGAAGCGTCGGCTGGAACGTTATAAGTTACAAAATTTTCATTCGGCGTGTTTCCGTGTAATAATGTTGTATGTCATGTTACATTGCTATAATCTTTGGCTTGCAACTGTCCATCAATGCAGTACGTGAAATTTGTCCACTCAAACGTTTGCTACCCTATAAGAACAACGTTGTACGTGTACACATTTTTGCAGCTCCTGTAAATTTTACCAAATGTAACTTATAACGTTGTTCCAGCCGGCGCTTCAATTATTGTTTAATAGGTGGCATAGGACATTACATACTCTGACATCAAGAATTTGTGTGTCGTGTTTAGACCTACATGTATTTCCAGAGCGGATATAACAATACAAGAAATGGAAGACAATTTCCGTTAGTCGTCCACCGCTGTGGAGTAACGGTTAGTTTGCCTGACCGTGAAACGAGCGGACCGGGTTAAAATCCTGGTTGGGACAAGTTACATGATTGAGATTTTTTCCGAGGCTTTTCTTCAACCCATTAAGAGCAAATGCTAGGTAACTTTCGGCGTCGAATCCCGGACTCACTTCGCTGGCATTATCACCTTCATCTTATTCAGACGCTAGATAACCACAGTAGTTGATAAAGCGTCATAAAATAACCAATTAAAAAACTCGTTAATCATGTCTTGGAGAGACTACCTGAAGAGACAGGTCTGTCTAAAATTGCGGTATATACTGTAGTTACATGAAAGAAAATTAATAGGGAGAAAAGCTTAAAAGCCCTTACAAAACAACATGTTCGCTACTGTCCTGTTACAATATTGGACACATTTCATCAGGCAGCTTTACGACGGACAGTACTTGCTTTATATAAAAAGGCTATAAACCCAGTTTATACTATATTTTACCGGATGCTCGCAAAATAGGAAATATTACAAATTAAAATTCAACGTTCCGCATTGGTACTAAAAGCTATTGGATTCCAGTAGCACAGCAGAAATGAGAACAATAAGATATATTTTATGGAACGTGGCGACATTGTTACCCATCGAAACGGATTTTTAAGAAGAATGAGAAAAATCAGGGAATTAGAAATACCTATATTTTTTTTTTATAAAATTATATTTTGTGCAGTTCTGTATTTTACGTTCATATATTCATTTAGTTGAATTTTTTTTTCGCCAACTTATTGTTAGTTCTGAAGATCTTATACAGCAGCCCCGCCTCGAAGTGAAGGTGGTCAGAAATTTCAGCGGGAAGCTTCCCTCTGCATCAAATACGGAGCATCCAAAGAACTTATAATACTTACACTCTTTGCTTCTATTCATCAAAAAGTATACCGTATAATTATAAAATGTCTTTGGTAGCCATTGCAAACTATGTCGGATCTCTAATAATGAAATATCAATATGAAATTTCAGAATATAATATTGCAATGAACAAAATTCCGGACATTAAGCGTCCTGAAAACAATTTAATTTTTTTTACTGCATAGAGAACTGATTTCCTAACAATCCAGAAAAATTCCGGATGGTTGGCAACCCTAATTTGATTGTATATGTTTGTATAGTTTGGCTGATGAATTGTATATGCTTTTAAAATGAATACTCGTCTGTATAACTCTACTGATGAATTGTATATGCTGTAAATTGTATAGTAGTCGGTATAGCTCAACTGATGAATTGTTTATGATTATAAACTGAATTAATCTACTTGATATTAATTGCAGAAATTTGTACAGCTTAATGAAAATATGCTTGTAAATTAAATTAATCTGCTTACTTTGTATTGTATATGTTTGTAAAGTTTTGGCCGATGAATTTTATATGCTTTAAATTGAATAGTACTCTGTATAGCTCTATTGATAAATTGTTTGTGTTGTAATTTGAAGTAGTTTGTATATGTATTATCAATTTCTGTATATCACAACTGATTGAATTGTTTATGCCTTAAATTTAATTAACTTACTTGTTTTGTATTATACATATAGCTCAACTGATGAATGATCGTTTGCGTTTGTAAATTTCATAATCTGATTGGCTATGTATTGTATATTTTTAGTAGAGCCATCGATGTAGCTCAGTCGGCAGACTCGCTGGGCTGCTGATCCGGAGCTGCGTTCGGGCTTGTGTTAGATCCCCCTCTGATCTCATTGAATGGTTTCTTCCGAGGTTTTCCCAGCCGTGGGACTGAAGCCGGATGGTCTATGGCGAGTCAACCACTTTGATTTGATTACCTGGTTCGGTTTTTCCGAGGTTTTCCCCAACCAAAAGGCAAATGCCGGGGGTAATCTTTTGGCGAATCCTCGGACCTCACCTCATCTCACTACATCTCGTCAAAATATTGTAAAAAAATTGCAAAAAATGGTAAAAATGGTAGAAAATTACTAAATTTTAAAACTGTAAAAATTTTAATTGCGATATTGTAAAATTTTGACTTGTTCCACATCTTAAAGCTTCATTGCTCATGTAAGATCTATGGATTTTTTCAGTAGGTTATTTTACGACGCTTTATCAACAGCTTAGGTTATTTAGCGTCTGAATGAGATGAAGGTGATAATGCCGGTGAAATGAATCCGGGGTCCACCACCGGAAGATACCCAGCATTTGCTCATATTGGGTTGAGGGAAAACCCCGGAAAAAACCTCAACCAGGTAACTTTCCCCGACCGGGAATCGAACCCGGGCCACCTGGTTTCGCGGCCAGACGTTACTCCACAGGAAGATCTATGGAATAAAATAAATAAATGAAAAAAATGAAAATTAGGTGGCATTAGTGCAATATATGTATACTTTTAGTCTCATAATATGTGGTTGCTATGATACGGAACCGTGCTATTACTAAAACGGGAAAAGAAAATTAATTTTAATTACGTCTCCCTACAGATTTCTCTCGCCTGTTAAATTATACAAAAAGAACGTTTCTTAAAAGTAACATATGATATACAGAGTGTAACAACTTTAATGTTTAGAATTTCTGGAACATGTTCCCTGACACGTTCTACGTCGATTAAACCTAACATACCTATATCCAAAGTTCTATAGGTTTGGAGTATTTGTACCCCAAAGTTAAATTTCTGAGTTTAATTTTATGGCTGAATACTGAAAGAAGTAACACCAATTTCCGAAAGTGACATGTCTAGGTCATTATTTTTATTAGTACCATATTACATTTTAATATCAACTACTTGTGAGTATGAAAGAAGCAGTGCAAAGTTGAAAAAAAATGTCCTTAAGGTTCCAAACACTGTAATTCTTGAAATTTGCCAATAGGCATGTGAAAATACCTGTGCACTAGGAATCCTACGATTTGGGAACCGTGCTTGATATGCCAAAACAGCTGCTGTTGCATTGCCATCACACAGTCCATACACATAAACTATGTCGGCGTATTCCTGATGTGTGTACACAAAAGGCATGTTTTAATGGTCAAAACTCAATAATAAGACTAGTCACAATACGGTTTATTTTTCTCACAACTGTTACTTTAAATTGTTGTCTGTTTCGTTTCCTTAGCAACCTAAACAATTTTAATTTAATTTCTCTTAAAAGTAAAATTTCCTTCATTCATTGCTTTTCAAATGTTTCTTATGTATCTCTACTTAGTAATGCCATAAAATAGGCCTTGTATAAACGGTATAATGCTTGGAGCTGCAAGAAGTTCTATTTTTTCCAGCTCTGTTATCTCTGTAACCTCTCAATTTCGGATATAGGTATGTTAGGTTTAATCAACGTAGAATGTGTCAGGGAACATGTTCCAGAAATTCTAAACATTAAAGTTGTTACACCCTGTATAAAATACTATAGTGGTCACGAACTGCAGACCTTCTATATAGAGACAGACTTCAAAATGTTTCCTACGCCGACTAGTAGCGAAACAGGTCAGTGACTTCAATAACAGTCTGGGAGTAAAACGGATAAACCGGGTTAGAGGTGATAAATTCAGAAATATAGAAAAGTGTCTGGGTTCAGGCAGAGACCGCATTTATAATCCAATCTGATCTTTCAATATTCATTAACTTGGCTTCCTCGCGGGCATCTCGAGGTTCCGCTGCAGATCGCTCTACAAAACACGGCCAGGAGTCGAAATAAGGACGTCGTGACGCTTGAAGGTTAATGTGGGCGTCTCGACGCCGGCGAGTTGCCCCAGTTTCCCTGGCGACTGGCGCGTCCCTCCCCCCGGCCCCTCGCAGTGTTACACGCGGCTCTGTTTCGGTTCGGGTCTCGCTTGAACACTACACAGCAACGACTAGAGAAGTGAAGTATTCGGAGGAAACCTATTCCAGAGTCAGCTTGTCTACCTCATATAGTGACGAGGCCAGGATCTACAGGGACATCATTTTATTTTTACTAATATTTTTAATATTAACCTGTCTATACCTTTAGAGAACCGGAAACACCGCTTGCTCCCCCCTCCAAGACTGGAGTTCGATGATACTGGCGTAAAACACAAATCACTCTACTAGGTATAGGAAGGAAGAAAAGTAGTTCATCCATTTACGTAAACCAGGAAATATCGCGATTTTGAGTTTGATAATTTTCATTAGATTTTTCTTTAATCAAAGTACAGTACTGTATTAAGAATAAGTGTTTTTACTCACGAAGTGAGTTATCCATGCGAACGTATTCATTATGCAGTGTATATTATACTGTCTACAGCACATTAGCGTATAACATAGAGAAAGAAGTTAAATTGAAAAATAATCATGATATGAATATTTAAACACAATTTTGAAAATGGTGGCCGTTCATTTCGATACAGGCTTCAGTTCTTTTGTGCATATTATCGCACTATAGACTATTGCATCTAATTCCAATTGCCAGTTTCGTCCTTCGTACTAGTAACTCATGTTGAAATAATTCTGTACCTACTCTACGTACTGTAAATTCAATCTTCACTTCTGCCCGACCCGAAAATATAAAATTACTCAGACATGCTATCTGCTGTCCGTCCAAGTGGTTATGCCGCAGGATTGTAGAAAGGGAGGAAATCACGTGACAGTTAATTATTTAACGAGGCCCTTTTATTTAAGTTAAATTAAACAGCTGTATAATATTACGTAAACGCCCAATTCCTAAGAGAAATTAATGTTTTCAGAAAAGAGCTAAGACAGCCCAGCCACTACCCTTTACAGAGGGGCGAGCAGAAGCAGGTGGGGGAAATCGGGATGCGACGTAGGCAAACGGACAGTACCTGTGCGAAAATATGATTCAATATTCAAAGCCCTTTCGTCACTGGAAAACGCGAACATATTTCTGGAACGTACTATACTCAGTAACTCAGTACTGCTTACTATCTGCGGTCTTGGTTCTGTGTGGAGATGGAACTTCCTTAGTAGAAGGGGTGGGAGTGAAGTACATTCAAAAACTCAGGTACAATAAAAATTGAAGTAAAAATAAAATGATGTCCCTGTATTACTGATAATCCCGTATTTGACGGAGTTTCTTTAGAGTATTTCAGCCTGCTTTAGGAAACAAATTAAAAAACTTTATGTTATCAGTAATGAGGACTGGCAATAGAATGAAATTAAATCTACGGGAGGAAAGCACTATGCGACCTGTTACGATCTATGGACGGAACGATGTAGATGTGTAATATGGAGGAAAACGAGAGAACCCCGAGAAAAACCCGAACTCCGACCCTGTTTGTCACAAGTGTCACTATGGATTTTTAATTAAAAATCCCAGACAGGCCGGGACTCGAACCCGGAACGCCTACTTGACAGGCCGGAAGTCTGAACACTGTCACCGCATGACTGAGGATAGGCAAGATATTGATGAAATTAATAAATCGTTTATGGTGCACGGCAGGGTTGGGTCATTACGCGTGGAATACTGGTTTTGTACCTACATGTATAAAATATTGTACAATACGTAACATATGCACAGAATTATGAATTATGTAGAAAATTATAGTATTAAAGATTGTTTGTGTAATAATGTATTACAAGGAAATATAAATTAATACTTGTTTATTTGAATACCATGACATACTCTATACAGCACTAAATGCATCAAAAGGATTATTACTGTTTAGTTATTTTATTATTTAATTTAAAAACAGTCTAATGAATTTAAAAACAATTTTTTTCGAATGAGAATAAAAAAAGATCCGTCTATGCTTATCTTTAGAACAATTAACATAAAGTTATTTGTCACATTTTTGAGTTGAACGTTTTCGACTCGATTGAGTCATCTTCGGAAGCTATGCCCTTGAATAGATAAATCAGGGCCGGGCATGAGAGCGGCTCAGTCTAGTCGGCCAGAACTGCTCTCGCTCCGTAAGGCATTTCAATTCCAAGCCAGAGCAGAACGCTCACGCAGTGGCGAACTCGCATTACAGCTACCTTCCCTGCATTAATATAACAAGACCACGGTTGTTCTAGTCATTCAGTCTGTCAGTACATAATAGTTTATAAGGACATTACGTCAATCCATTGTACATTACAGAATTTATAACACTCTTATTAATTTAATGAAATAGACTTCGCTCTATGCACACACACAAATCATTAGGCTTATTTACATAACCCATACGCACACACTGCAATCTCCTCACCACGGTTCTACGAGACAGGCGTATGGCTTCCACTTCCCCTACTTTCTGTGGACAGAGTTCATCTGCCATTATATTTAAACATCGCTTGATGAATTCACCTTCGTTGAATGTTTTCAATTCCTTTGCAATTTCGTTGCAAATTTTGTAGCTAATTCTCATAGCCGATTCACTAAGTGCATTATTGTCATCCTGTTAATATAATATAATATAATATAATATAATATAATATAATATAATATAATATAATATAATATAATATAATATGTGATGCGATGCGATATATGATATGATATATGATATATGATATGATATGATATGATATGATATGATATGATATGATATGATATGATATGATATGATATGATATGATATTATATATGATATGATATGATATGATATGATATGATATGATATGATATGATATGATATGATATGATATGATATGATATGCTATGATACTACTACCTAAGAGACGAAGTAACACAATCGTACGTACACTAATTTCATAGAAGTGGTATGGTAAATTTTCTGTCTACTATTAAGGAAGGTAGATGTGCTAAATTAAAATCACAATATAAATTCTTTTTTATTAAACCTCAAAATAGCTTCCATTCTAAACTTAAAATGTCGATGCGAACAGATTATGTTAACATGTAAAATCCTCTTCACATTAAAATAACAAAGTTTTATAATTATTTCTGCAATATATTATACAACAAGAAGTAAACGGAACTAATGGACACATTACACTAAATAAAACTTAGCAATGATACGCAATAAATTTATAATACAATATTTCACTGAGCTCCATACACTGAAATTGAAAACCCGAACATACATTACAGCCTGGTCTAGATCGAAAAGGCATTGACTGTGCCGTATTTCGCATTGTTATGAAATTATAATTAAAGGATTATTATACTCAAGAATAGGACAATTTACAATTATTGTTTATTTAACGACGCTCGAATTGCAGAGGTTATATCAGCGTCGCCGGTGTGACGGAATTTTTGTCCCGCTGGAGTTCTTTTCCATGCCAGTAAATCTACTGACATGAGCCTGTCGCATTTCAACACACTTAAATACCATCGACCTCGGCCGGGATCGAACCCGCAACCTCGATCATAGAAGGCCAGCGCTATACCAACTGCGCTACCGAGGGCGATCAAATAAAAGGAAGCTTTTAATAGAAAGAGGAGCATCATCTGCGGACCTCTGGAAAAAGAACTAAGGAAGAGCAGTAAAGTGCTTTGTGTGGAGTGTGGCATTGTATGAGGCAGAAACATGGACATTACTACGAAATGAAGAAAAGCGAATAGACTCATTTGAAATGTGGATATGGAGAAGAACGGAGCGTGTGAATTGGACAGACAGAACAAAAAATGAAATTGTGTTGGAAAGAGTGGGTGAAGAAAGAATGATGCTGAAACTGATCAGAAAGAGGAAAAGGAATTGGTTGGGTCACTGGCTGAGAATAAACTACCTACTGAAGAATGCACTGGAAGGAATGGTGAACGGGAGAAAAGTTCGGAGCAGAAGAAGATATCAGATGATAGATGAAATTAAGATAATATGGATCATCTGAGGAGACAAAGAGGAAGGCAGAAAATAGCAAATACTGGAGAATGTTGGGTTTGCAGTGAAAGACCTGCCCTTGAACAGAACACTATAAATGAATGAACACGCAATAAAAACAGCGGAAACCCTAGCAGGGCCTCATAATCATATCCAGCAGGACTTTTAAATTGTCTACAACAATTTTAATGAAAAAGCACTATCCAGTATCCAATTATTCTAAAGAGCCTTTTTTTGTCGCTATTGGAAGTAATATACGTGCAAATGCGTTGTTATTTAAGAAAATTATATGTAAAACAACGCCCTCTTTACTTTTTTTTTTTTTTTTTTGCTCTAATAGATTTTCGACAAATTTGTCAGTCAAGTCTTTTTTTTTTTTTTTTGCCTAATGGCGAATACTTGACTGTTCGTCATTCACCCATAGAAGCCAGTTATTTATATCAAGTTACCGACAGAGTCGTAGCTCAGGGTATACCATAGGAGACTAAACTACGCTACACTCACAATCAGATGATGATGGAGATTTGTTCGGATGCCGCAAGTGAACCGGAGCTCCCGGAGAAAACCCCTGTCACCTGGACCATGGGCTTGCCCAATACAAGCTATAAATCGGGAGTACGCCGGGGACCGAACCAGAGTTTAAGCTAGAAAATGAATAATTGCTGCAAAAATACACAAATGAAAAATTATTTGTGCAAATTGCGAAAATCTTGTGCAATATTCTAAATAATTGTACATAAATATAAAAAATAAATTTACAGAAACAAAAAATTATGTTATTATTGTTTCTTGGAGTTATATTACTTTCAATCCATCTTACCGCACTCTAGATAATATATACTATGCGCCAAAACAAACAGCACTGAAATTATCACTCATCAGCTGTCCAAGTTGCCCTAGCAACGAACTATTTATTTATTGTATACATTAGTTTGACATATTGTGAATTCAGTTTTGTGTTGATTTATGCAATTATAGTTCCCACAACAGGGGAGGAGGTGTTTGTTGTCGAGCATTATTTCCGGTCATACGGAGTACTGAAATTACATACTCTGAAAATGAAGATAAGTCATTATAACATGCAAACCGAAGTAAAACTGATTTCGTATGACGGAACTTCTCGACGACAGCTAACATTTTTATGTTACAATTTTTATATGGTTCATGCAACTAAATTGTTAGGAGAAAATCCACAAACGATTAGGGAAAACACGGGAATTTTACTGGAAGCAAGTAAAGAGATAGGTTTGGAAGTAAATCCCGAAAAGACAAAGTATATGATTATGTCTCGTGACCAGAATATTGTACGAGATGGAAATATAAAAATTGGAAATTTATCTTTTGAAGAGGTAGAGAAGTTCAAATATCTTGGAGTAACAGTAACAAAATGTAAATGATACTCGGGAGGAAATTAAACGCAGAATAAATATGGGAAATGCCTGTTATTATTCGGTTGAGAAACTTTTATCATCCAGTCTGCTGTCAAAAAATCTGAAAGTTAGAATTTATAAAACAGTTATATTACCGGTTGTTCTTTATGGTTGTGAAACTTGGACTCTCACTTTGAGAGAGGAACGTAGGTTAAGGGTGTTTGAGAATAAGGTGCTTAGGAAAATATTCGGGGCTAAGAGGGATGAAGTTACAGGAGAATGGAGAAAGTTACACAACACAGAATTGCACGCATTGTTTTCTTCACCTGACATAATTAGAAACATTAAATCCAGACGTTTGAGATGGGCAGGGCATGTAGCACGTATGGGCGAATCAAGAAATGCATATAGAGTGTTAGTCGGGAGGCCGGAGGGAAAAAGACCTTTAGGGAGGGAAAAAGACCTTTAGGGAGGCCGAGACGTAGATGGGAAGATAATATTAAAATGGATTTGAGGGAGGTGGGATATGATGATAGAGAATAGATTAATCTTACCCAGGATAGGGATGAATGGCGCGCTTATGTGAGGGTGGCAATGAACCTCCGGGTTCCTTAAAAGCCAGTAAGTAACTACGCAACTAAATCCTAGCTCACCATTTACAGTGTGAGATGGAATTGTATCAATCAATTAGAAGGAATTGTTAACTGAATTTGTTAACTTACATGAATTATACCAACTCTTTGAAATCCATTCCTGAACATCTATTTCTCAATACCTTTTTGAATATTGCCCCTTACAGCAATATTTCATTTAAATTCAGATCCTCCAGAACTGATTAATTCATACACTTCTCTCATTTCATTTTCTCCAGTACTATCTTCGTTTCTCAAGTCCAATGTGGTTGTCGCATTTTTGCACATTTACATTAAAAGTTTGTTGCATTTTTAAAAGTTGAATAGCAAAATGCGACAAATGCGACTGTAGTTTAAACCCTGGATCGAACCCAGGTCCACGGGATAAGTCAAGTACGTTAGTCACCAGGCCACCGTGGCAGCTTGTATCACGTATTTTACGGGCTGAGGTTTTGTGAACGATCGTACTATGAAACGCCTGTCAGTTTATACTACACGCATGTCTTTCTATCGCATGTGCTCCAGCATAAACACTTTCCCTCAGTTATTTAAGGGTTATTAACCTTGCAGAAAGCTCACTCACCAGCACGTAATGGAAGGATTCAGTGACGATGAATTAGCCTATATTAATTAATGTACCACTACTGAAACATTGCATTAGCCTGTAAGTATAGTCAGTGCTTTGTAAAATCATTCATTCGTCCACCGCTGTGGAGTGACGGACCGTAAAACGAGCGTGTCCCGGTTCAAATTCTGGTTGGGAAAAATTACCTGGTTGGGAGTTTTTCCCAGGGTTTCCCCTTCAATCAATTATTGTTGTTTATTGTTAGTAAAATAACATGTACAAAAATACATGTCTTAATTTTTCCCTGAAGGAGTAAAAACTCGTGCTCAGGGAGTTATCTAAACAGATAACTAACAACAACGCTCCTGGTCTGAAGTATAAAGTACTGTGGTGCTGCAAAAAAAAAAAAAAGAGATTTCGAGACTTTGGCAAAAGTGGGTCAAGAAAAAAAAATTATAGAAATAAATTAATTTAAAATGCAATTTCGATTTTAACAATTTAACTCACACTAATACATATACATATTAAATCAATACATATTATTTAAAAATTAAATTCCTAATGCTATTTTTTAAATTTGTGACACTAAAAATTTCCAAATTTGGGTATTTTTCAATTATTTTATTATATAACCTTAGACCAAAGTAGGTACCATGGCTAAGAGCTGTGCTTGTGAAACACTTTGGTTCCTCTGGTCGTATAAAATCGGATCTTTTAGTTCCATATTTATGATGATACAATTTGAATTTATTGCGATTTTTATGTATGAAGTTTAATAAGGCAATATAATAAATTTGTTTAATTTTCAAAACATTAAAATCAGTGAACAAAAGCTCGGATGAGTAATTAATTGGTTTATTAAGGGATATTTTAATTATTCCTTTCTGAATAAGTATTAGTGGAGTGAGATTAGAATTACAAGCATTTACCCATCTTAAATTCCGTACTGGAGATTGGATTGAAATAAATGAGAGGTGAAATATTAACTGGTAAATATGACCGAAGTATAACAAATATATAAATTGTTTTACGTAATCTATTGCATAAATATGCAATATGTTTATTCAATCGTAAGTGTTGGTCGATTGTAACTGAAACAGAATTGCTAGGTATCTTTCAGCGTTGGACCTCGGGCTAATTTCGCCTTCATTAATTTCAACATTATCATTTTTCGATAGTTTCAGGTCGACAAAGGATGCAGAAGGATGTAGTACCGTGATTTACATGAAGATGGCGTTTAACTGAGGGCGCTGCACAAGTCCCAGGGGGACGGTGGTGCTTCCAAAGCGGACTCTGTCAGACTTAGATAATGTGCAGGTGAATCGATTGATGATACCAAATAGTGAATCACGATACCTACAGTAATGCGATCTTCAGATCAATATAGGATGCAGCAGGGATGTAGTACCGTGAATACTGCAATAATAATAATATTAATACTAATAATAATAATAATAATAATAATAATAATAATAATAATGACCATCATCTTCTTCATAACAGAACTTAGGAAATTATGCCTGTTACGTCTTCACAATGTTTCAGGCCCATCGTTTCCTTGGACGCCGACATCTTCCTATCTAGGGTATAGGTTTATGTCGCACTCCCAGTAAAATAGTATCGTAACTCGAAAACTGTGATTCGTAAAGATATCCTATTTTCTAGTAAAATACTGATGTAAAATATTTTAATAAATAGGAACCAAAATCTTTGATAATTTACTATTGTATTATTACAATTTCATACCTCCAATTAGTAAAACAGCGTTTGTAAATCATTTACCAAAGTAATATCTAATATGTGAATTTCGACATATCACAGTATTTTGCTGGGAGTGTGATATCTAGATACTAGGACTGAAATTCTTTCTTTACTCGTTCGGTTTAAATGAGTTCTCCAGGTTTCTATATATCCTTCTATTTCTTCGTTTAAACTGCATACGCTGAGCTCTTCTCTTGAGAGCTTCAATAAACATCTCGTAAAAAAGGAGGTCCGCACAATAAGCCTTACCCTGCGTTGCAAGCCCTCAGTAAGGGAAAAACCACTCGTTCGTTCAATTAAGGACACAAATTCAAACATTTCTTTCGCAAATTTCCTCGTAGTTGATAAACATAGCTCTATGTCCACACTCTCTCCGACTCATTTCACTAGTTAGCCACCGTTGTTTTATGATATCGGAAGAGATAAAATTTTGCACATATGCCAAAGTTTCGAAATTTTTTTTTTTTTGCAGCACCATAGTACTTTATACTTCACACCAGGGGCGTGCGCAAGGAGGGGAGGTTACCGAGTTTGAATCCCCCCCCCCTTTTTGAACTTAAAAAAATAGATGTTTAGGTTTGAATATATTCCATTATCCAGAATCGTTTTCTCTTCTCTAATGTTTCACTGTCAGAGTAACAAAATATACATCGACATAGGTCATAGTCCTCCTACCCCTACTTCAATATAATCTCTGTGCTTGGTGCTGCGGCACGTTCAAATTATAACAATGCTATCTTTATTACAGAAACCTATCGCGTAGTACCGACCTTGTAATTAAAAAAAAGCCAACACATAAGAAATTTAACTTGTAAAACATATTTAGAAGATTGTTTTGATAGTTATGCAGTGCAGATGTTGTTAAACATTGCGCATTGTCGATTTTAAACTCATTTAAGAGCGGTATCCACCCATTCGTTAGTTTGAGTTCCGATTTTATTGTAAAACGTTCGTCTAACGTTTTGTGCATTTGACAATTCGCATTTTAATAATAATAATAATAATAATAATAATAATAATAATAATAATAAATACATATATACATAAGTGTTCTACCCAAGGACAGGCCTTTCACTGCAAATCCAGCTTTCTCCACTCTTTCCTATTTTCTGCCTTCCTCTTAGTCTTCGCATATGATCCATATATCTTAATGTCGTCTATAATTTGATATCTTCTTCTGCCCCGTTCTCCCGCTCACCATTCCTTCCAGTGCATCCTTCAGTAGGCAGTTTCTTCTCAGCCAGTGACCCAGCCAATTCCTTTTTCTCTTTTTGATCAGTTTCAGCATCACCCACTCTTTCCAACACAGCTTCGTTTTTTTATTCTGTCTGTCCATTTCACAGCCTTCATTCTTCTCCATATCCAAATTTCAAAAGCTTCTATTCACTTCTCTTCACTTCGACGTAATATCCATGTTTCTGCCGCATACAATACCACACTCCACATAAAGCATTTCAATAGTTTATTCCTTTCTTCTTTTTTCCAGAGGTCGGCAGAAGATGCTCCTTTTTCTATTAAAAGCTTCCTTTGCCATAGCTATACTCCTTTTGATTTCCTGGCAGCAGCTCATGTTACTGCTTATACTACGCCCTAAGTATTTGAAGCTGTCCACTTGCTCTACTACCTCATTTAGAATTCGCAAGTTTACCTTCTTTATTTTTCTTCCGACAACCATGGTCTTCTTCTTGTTTGCATTTATCTTCATCCCATACTGCTCACAGCTGTCCATTTAGCTCCAGTAGCACATCCCTTAGTATCGTGTCCGCCATATCATCGGCAAATCTTATGCACTTTATTCTTATTTCTCCTACTTTCACCCCTCCCATGTTCCGAAAACAGTTGTTCACCAAATTTTCCAAATTGATGTTGAACAGGGTAGATGATAAAGGGCATCCTTGTTGTACTCCTCTCCCTATATCACTTAATAATGATGATAATAATAATAATAATGATACAATAATCATAATGATAATAATCATGGTAATAATCATAATGATAATAATACATAAAATGTAAAGCACCGATAATGTAAATTGTAAACAATTTTAATAATGATCCCACACCCTTGACAAAATTCTGTGTACGCCATGTTTCATAGTGACAAACTGAAAAGCGTGACTATTCTTGCTGTGGTCTAGTCACTGACATTACTTTCACCAAAATAGGCCTGAATTCTGTGCTTACTTATCCAAACACGCTCCTCGAATACAATGCTATGATCTGAAAGCATGTGATATAACCAGACTGTTTGTCAATATGCAATTTTGAATTGGGTCTCGCCCAGTATGCATCAAGAAGACAGCTCTTCTCTGCCGAACAATATATCATGAACCGCACATTGTGTAAGAGGAACTGTACACACTTGATGCAGTACCTTTGTGTTACGTGTTACAACCCATCGTAGTCTGACAAAGCTGCACAATGGCACATGCTTACACTCCCCCTCCCCTCCCTGGAACGAACTCCCAAGGATAGGCAGCATGTCGTCGTGTTTATCTACCGCCCATATTACAGGAAAAGTGAATTTGGAATTATTTGTAATTGAATTACGCCCAAACGATCGTATTTGCGAGGGCATAACGGAAGGATGATAAATTCTCGAGACGGGTAGACATAACCGTGAATTCCAGACCACTATTTTCAGTTGCCTCCGACAAAAAGAGCACGTCTTCTAAAAATTAATGTAGCTAACTTTCTTGCAACAATGAGTCCGGGCGCCTTGGAAACCGCTGCGATGAATGGAAGCGATGCTCTTCTGTCCGTTGCCAGATCGATGGCGATACAGACAGCGCCCCCTTCAGCCGTCCCAGTTCCAGTCGGCTTCAATTAGCAAACAGTTGACGGCTGCAATATCTCACCCGTTGATTGAAACAAAAGATGCCATGGCAACCGATCTAAAAATCTTAATACTTTCTTTATTTTGTATTGTATAACCCCGTTAATACACTCGTCAAGGGACTGTGTCCTTAAAACGTTATAAGCGGGACAGCGCTATAGTCGGGAAATGATTTATGGAATGGGGGGAAAAAATAGACAGTAGTTCTTAGGAAACATTTTATTGCGCATTAGTTACAGTGCAAAATGCAAATAAGAGCTCATCTCATACGAAAAAAAATCTTTGATTGTTGTTTGCCGTGTGCTTATGCTGCTATTATGAATGATATTATCGCCGCGGTCTCATGCTTAACAGTCGGCAGTTCTTTGAAATTTAATTGTATTATTGTTTTCAATTTCTTGTGCCGCCGCTCCAATCACTCGCCTCAATTTCAATGTTGCAACCAATAAGCTGCATCCATTATAAAATGACACCTTCTTGTCTAATCTACGTGGACTAAAACAATGTCTTGTACTGAGGACGAAAATTAAGGTATGTGATTAAAATTATTATTAAAGAGTTATTATTAAGAGTTAAGAATGTCAACGTACTCGTATATGAAATAATGATCATAATAATAATAATAATAATAATAATAATAATAATAATAATAATAATAATAATACGTTTAAGATGGGCAGGGCATGTAGCACGTATGGGTGAATCCAGAAATGCATATAGAGTTGGAAGGTCGGAGGGAAAAAGACCTTTGGTTATTTTACGACGCTTTATCAACATCTTAGGTTATTTAGCGTCTGAATGAGATGAAGGTGATAATGCCGGTGAAATGAGTCCGGGGTCCAACACCGAAAGTTACCTAGCATTTGCTCATATTGGGTTGAGGGAAAACCCCGGGAAAAACCTCAACCAGGTAACTTGCCCCGACCGGGAATCGAACCCGGGCCACCTGGGTTCGCGGCTAGACGTGCTAACCGTTACTCCACAGGTGTGGACCCGAGACGTAGATGGGAGGATAATATTAAAATGAATTTGAGGGAGGTGGGATATGATGATAGAGACTGGATTAATCTTGCTCAGGATAGGGACCAATGGGGGGCTTATGTGAGGGCGGCAATGAACCTGCGGGTTCCTTAAAAGCCAGTAGTAATAATAATAATAATAATAATAATAATAATAATAATAATA
This sequence comes from Periplaneta americana, assembly GCF_040183065.1. Lineage (NCBI taxonomy): Eukaryota > Metazoa > Arthropoda > Insecta > Blattodea > Blattidae > Periplaneta > Periplaneta americana. The sequence goes on along the minus strand of NC_091131.1, from coordinate 61,058,018 downwards.
ATAATAATAATAAAATAATAATAGACTAATAATAATAACAATAATAGCTATTTAACAATATAACAAACTAGTGCTTATTCTTATCGAGGAAGTAGACGTGACAACGTGACGCTTAGAGTGAAACCTACAGAGCAACAATCGGTTGGCAAAATGATGTTTTAAAAGCACACTGCACGTTATTGTATGATGCCTGCATGTTAAGTATGAGACCGCGGCATTAATACGAGTAACATTTTCTCTGCGGTTCAAGTAATTGCATAGAACTTCACATGATACACCGATAGGAGCAACACTAATGTAATTCTCCACTTATAAACTGTGATTTCAGCTTTCCATTTTGCACAATTAAACTTACTGCACACTCCACAGAATCAACAAAAAGAATGACTAAATTTTACAGAAAGGACAGGAATGTATTGACAAGGAGACGTTTAAGTGTTAAAATCATTTCATACAAAGAAAAGTACCGGTAAATACAACTTCCGACAGTGTTGACCGGAGCATTTTTTCATGTAGAGGGTGATTTTTTTTTCTTGCACTCATGGTGCAATGTTCCTCTGTACAGTCACAGCAATATATTTCTTCACCATGCCCTTAAAACTATGTTTCCGCAATTTATACAGAGTTTTTTTACTAATTTCCTATCCGAAAAAACCACTACAGCGGTATTTGATAGCGTTACAAGAGAATAATATTATGCAGGATTGTATCTGAAATGTCCAGGAACAGTATAAAACAGCGTAATAAACGGGAGCGTATTAACGAGCTTTTACTGTATTTTTGATACGATTTAATTTCAAAGTTGCTTTACAGCAAGCCAGTGACTATCAACATGGAGGACATGCCCTTATCCAGGAGATACATCCAAAGCAACGCATTACACCACAAATCTTAAATTGGAGTAAGTATAATGTAGTTTTGAAACAAATTTATTAGTCCGTATTATACCGAGTGTTCCAAAAGTCATTCATTGATTTAAGAAATGATAGAAGAGACCAAAACAATTTTTTTTACGCACGACTTAGGGTCTGCGTCGCGCCCTTAGCTCGTTAGACGGCGTTAGAGTTGGAATCACTGCATTACATAAAGCACGCCACATGGATAGAGCTTTTACCTGCCCGTTCACAGTTAGAGGAAGAGCTCAAAGTGAGTACCACTTAACTTTGAAGAGAAAGACGAACCACTGCCTGTCAGACTCTCTCAAAGATTCCAGGATAGCACGTATCGAGTCAGTTGCGGCCAAAATACACTAACACACTTATGTGACCTCATAAGAAGTCCAGGCGGATGAGATCAGGAGATCTTGGTGGCCAAGCAGCAGGTACGCCACATGACACTGTCACCGCACGTCTCGATGAATGTCGACGGGTGTCACGCCACGCAAGTGGAGAAACCCGTTGATAACACGCTGGTTTTGTAATGAGAACGTCGCCATTTGAAGTATTGAAAACGCGTAACTCTTTCTGCAGCCACTCGAGTTATGTGCATCATACGACGTTGTCATCTGTGCCTTGCAACCACAAAGACTGTCCGCATCTTTTAAGCTCAATCATATGTTTCTGTTACCAGTCTTGAGAAAAAAATTAGAAGACCCTAGAAATTGAACGCACCTTGGTGCAGGTAATTCTTTCGTAAGCTCGATTCAACAAGAATTCTGTCGCTGTTATATTCCAGAAATAATTTAAAATTCTTACATTTCAGAACATGAAACGGTACATTGTCAGAAACAAGAGTCTGGAACAAACGGATGTTGAAATTATTTGATTCGTTTTCAATAACGAAAGAAAAGAGTGACTGAACTCTGTTCTGTCTAGGGACACTGCCGACATGAGATAGGGATTCTTTGTACTGCCGCAAATGAGACTTTTTTCCTCATTTCACCTCTACATAACAAAAATAAACAAACAAATTAGTGAAACAAAAAATTAAACGCACTGGGTGTGAGGGATGCCATAAATGTAAATAGTTTTAGAAACCAGCCAGTGCACTGGCAGTGATAAAATTCTTTCTGGATTCAAATCCGTTGGTCCAGTATCAGACTAAAGGCATATATGCATGCCAATGTCGATACAAAATTGGAGAACAATTTTTCGGACTCTGAAGCAAGTATGATAGCCTTGAAAATATCACTTTCGGACTAACAGAACTTTAATCTAATACGTATAGCTAATTGTTACGGTGATGCTGATGATGTTGACGTTGACATCTTCATAAAATTTAAGTCTTAGGAGTTGATTCACCTCCACCAAAAGTCTACTCCACTCCAGACAATTAAATAAAAGTCGCGTATGTCCACAAGTTCTCAACTACACGTTCATTAGTCACAAAGACACCCCGACTTGGCACGAAATGCAACCCCGCTATTCATTCATTTCTTCGACGGAGATAAAAACTCGACGCGTCTTTGTTTTTATCCCCTCATTTAATCGCTACTGATTTTTTCCTTCCTCGTCCATTTTTCCCTTGATTTCGTGCCAAGATCTAGTCGTACTGTTCTCTGAAAAGGGACCTATTACTATAATCCGTTTCCTCTTAAAAATTACTAAGAAAACTTGTCCGCAGCCAAGATCGTGTTGCAATTATACGCACGATGACGACGACCAGCTATGATTTTAGGCATTAGTAATATATGCAAAATGCCTCCAGAACACGTGTACTTATATATTTTCATTCTTTATTAAAAATTAATCGCATTTTTTTTGTATTTGAATTCGCTGCAAAATGCGAAATAAACTAAATATAGAGGGTGATTCACGAGGATTTACTGTTCTTTACGGAGCTTATTTCCGAAGATATTCTGAGCAAAAAAATGTCATATAAACATGGGTGTTATTCTCAATATTTACAGAGTTGCGTTTCGTTATTGGAACGCATTGCTGTGAACGCGTGATCTTGGTCAGCGTGCAGTCAGCAGTCAGCGCGAGCGCTACGGAAATCAAAGATAGCCGTATGCAGTTACGTAGAGCGACGAGTGCCGTTCACAAGCGTGCGGCCAAGTGTACTCAAGCGGACGGCGACATTTTTTAAAATGTGTTGTAAACTCTTTAAGACTGTAAATTAGGATGCAAATAATTAAGTCGGTGGAAGTAGTGTGATTTGTAATAATTGTTGTGATAAGTGGGTAAGAATAATGTAATTTTCTAGTTAAAAATAGAAAAAGATGTCTTTACGAAACAACTAAGGAGTTCACAGTACATTTTTAGCTTCATAATAATTTCCAATTAAAGAAATGATACTTCTGAATGGTTCATTCTCTATTTGTGTTCTTTTACCTTCAAACTAAAGAAAAAACGTATTTTACAAACAACTTTAAATTAGTGTAACTCTGAAAATATTGAGAATAGGAACTATGTTTATATGACATTTTTTGCTCAAAATTTCTTAAAAAATAAACTCCGTAAAGGACGGTAAATCCTCGTGAATCACCCTGTATACAGGGCTTTCATTTCAAAACTTTCCAGTCTAAATAACTAATTATTTAAATTGGATTCAATTTAAACAAAAAACACGTCAATTTAGGTATTGAGGGGGAAATCTGAAACCAGGCCTAATTGCATTTTAGATTTCACACCCCACTCCCCAGCCACCCCTACTTTGAAATTTCAAATGGCAGCCCTATATTTTTATACTTAAATATGAAAGAGCATTCAATTGTTTATACATATCATTCATTTGTTTTCGCATATTTTGTTTTCTATCGTCGCCTGAAAAAGAGCAGACGAGATCTGAAGATATGGATATGGGATAGCAAGGTACTAATGGACAAACTGATGGAATTACAATCGTGAGGAAGAAGAATGGTCAACAGGAAAATAAAATGAAGCAACCGCAGTTATCGCACAAAATGGAAAGTATGGAAATTGAAGAAAATCACTGGCATAGATTAATACTGACCAGCCCAACTAAACAGAGGTTAAGAGAAAATAGGAATTCGAACTGGGACAAAAAATACGTGACAGGTGATGCATAATTTGTTCAATCCGCAACTGTGGTGGGAAGTAACTATCATAACAAGATCGTTGGCCAGATACGTGTAGACGGCAAAGAATTGGCTGAATTGCAGATCGCGCCGGAGGAAGCGAGACAGAACCTGGAACTGCTGAGATCAAGAATACAGAAGAAGAAAACATATGTGAAGAAATCAGATAAGAGAGGCTTAAGTATCACATGTGCAATAAAGTTTAGTGACACGAGTAAAAATTCAAGTGATTTGGGAAGAGATTTAATTAAATTAATGGGAAGGAAGGTCAGTGCCGAGAGGAGAAGTGAAATTGTTTCTGTGAGTGCAAGGGCTGAAATGGGAGAAGTGAAGGGGAGAAAAAGGAAGACGAGTTTATGACAGAAAAGTGTGAAGTGGATGTTTCTAGTCCAGAGATGGCTAAGGACATAGTAAGGAAAATAAATAATGAATTAGAGGAGTATAATAGGAAATTAATTGAGACGATAAAGATAATGAAAATAGGTGAGGAGTATGGTGGGGGAGGCTAGCTAGGAGAGTGAAGTATAATATGTAGAAAACTAGTGAGATCTGAAAATGGAATGTATACAAGAAACAGACATAATAACGAACATATTGGACAATGGTGTAGTAAAGTTTAGTAACAAGTATCATTAGAAACAGTGTATGTTCGATATAAGTGAACTGGAAATCAAGAACGGAGTTGTAAAAGTGTTAATTTTGAAAGATCTAAATTAAGTCGTTAAGTTTTAAAGGTAGGAATACTGATCAATTTAAATGTGGTCGAAGGTTAAATTATAAGAGCGTCTACAAAAGGTATAACTGTAATGAATGTAATTGTGGCACCGGACACAAAATTGTGAGGTCCACATTACATGGATGTAAATGTTGACATCAAATAAATCTCATATATCACATTCTAGCAGCGTGTACGTTTCTGATGTTAATTAATTCCATTTGTATTGTTACACGAGATCGTTTCCAACTTTTATGTCGTTAACATTTCACAGAAAAGCAAACAAAAATAATTTCGAGGAAGTCGGGCGTCGAACCGGCGACGATCGATCGTAAGGTCAACAAATCCGGGTTCGATCCTGTCAGCTAGGCGTTCTTTATGGATTCACTTCTACGCAGAGAATACAGCACAACAAGTATTTGAGACATTATTTACACTTGTGTATTCTATCAGGATTTTTGATAATTTTTTTTCGTCTTCAATACTAGCAACACTTACCAACCTGTATTGAAAATTAATATTAAAGCTACTATTCTCTATTTCTAGCTTCCATAGAAACATACAGTTATCACAATCCATTGAAGATTTCACCTACCGGTTTTTTGCTTTCATATCATCGAGGGGCGTTTATAGAAGGCTACATTGCTATACAAGATAGTATGATAAGTGCATTATAACAGAATCAAGGAAAAGTTGGAAAAGACGAGATGAAGTCGAATTTTTTCTGTTTTAAAGTTTCTGTTACGCACTTCACACAAGTGTATTGCATACTATTTTTGCAATAATTTTAGAATTGCAAATACTGTATAATTTTTACGATAATAATTTCTGCATTGAAAGTATAGAGTAAATTTATTTTTCAAAGATTTTCCGTATTGTTCATTGTAGGCCACAAAGTAAGTACGAGTAACTCCAAGAATAAAGTTTGTTGATGCTCCACCAATGTAGTCAGTGTAAGTATTATACATCCAAGGAAGTATTATTTTGCTAAAAAGATTAGTTAAAGTTGGTATTATAATACATCCGATACATAATAGCAGTCAAGATGATTAAAAGCGATGATTCTAACATGTCCGTGAACATAAATACTAGAGATGAACAACGATCGAGAAAGCAAGACTAACAGCGCCCGCAAAGCCGAAAACCCGCACGACAATGTTGTATACGTCGCGTCGTTGACGTAAAGACTGTTTGTGAGTGTTTCGAGACGTCGAGACTGATCACTCCCGAAGTCCCGAACGTCAAGCAACCTTGAATCGCTACAGTTGTTTATACCTGACTGAACTTTTATCTACTTTGGCAATTGTTATATAAACGATCAAGTAGCCTATTTGAAACATAATTTCTACCTTTCAATGTATAATAATCCGTTCTCCAGTCTTTATTTAATTACTAGGCCCTTATTAAAAGGCTAGGAATTTTCTTTTCATATGTTTGAGATGAAGTGTGCAAACTCAAGTAAAAAGATGTCAACGTTATGTTTTATGTTTCTTAGAAATGCAAATTTATTTGAGAATTCTTTTCTTTTTCTATCTATATAACCATAGGTAATATCATATGAGAGAACCAGAACATTTTGATAATCAAGATACTGTCGTTTTGTCTCATTTAAACATTTATAATGTTATTTATTTCAGTTATGTATGTTATTCAAAGTTACGAAATCTTCCCAAGCCGATCAAATGCTATTTCGAGAATGATGAGCGAGACTCGAAAGACAAATGAAACGAACACAGCGAGCGAGAGTGGCAGTTAGTTTTGCTCATCTATACTAATAATAAATCTGTAGCCGAAATTTTTCTGGTAATTTTCGATTTTCCAAAAATAATTGGTCGTAACATATATAATTAACCACCCTGAAACCGAAAATCGCTTTTTTGAAATTTTTGTTTGTATGTCTGTCTGTATGTTTGTTACCTTTTCACGCGATAATGGCTGAACCGATTTATATGAAAATTGGAATATAAATTAAGTTCGTTGTAGCTTAGATTTTAGGCTATATGGCATTCAAAATACTTTATTTAAAAGGGGGGGTTATAAGGGGGCCTGAATTAAATAAATCGAAATATCTCGCTTATTATTGATTTTTCTGAAAAATGTTACATAACAAAAGTTTCTTTAAACATGATTTCCGATAAGTTTTATTCTTTACAAAATTTTGATAGGACTGATATTTAATGAGATAAATGAGTTTTAAAATTAAAATAACGTCATCTAAGGCCGTGCAATGAATTAAGAACAAATGACTTTGTCTATAAGGGGCCTTGGACAACAACAATCGAAACAGGGGCTTTGGACATCAACAGACATCGGATTCTAGGGCAAATGCCTATTTTGTTTCTTTAGGAGAAAAGTAAAAATAATTATTAATATATGTGTTTCATGGAAATTGAAAGGTATTCAAAGAGTTTTATAGTGCCCTAAAATGCCCTAAAACGGTTATTAGAGCCTAATTTGTTAATATTCGCCTAAAAATGCCTAACTCACTGTAAAGTTTCGCATTTTACTCTTACTTTTTATAATTTATACATGCATTCACTGCGAAATTTAAGGCATTTAAAAAGTGGAAAGTTTGCTTCACACCGGCCATGAAACCATTGATAAAGGAAACAAAATGTTTTGAATCTCACGACACTCGCAATAGATTTCACCGAATTTAACATGTTTGGAGGCATAAATGCCGACAAAGAACCAACCTTAGTTTTGAAGCAGGCAACAATCACAACATGTGCTGCTACCGATTCAGAGATATACTATACTATAAAAATGACTGTTTTCGGTCTGAAACCGATTAGCTGTACTGCCCTTCAGAGTATCATAAAATCACAATTTTTGGAGAAAGAGTGTTTTTGAAATATTTATGAAAAGTCGTAAAACTGCGAATTAGTAGGGTAAACCGTTACAAAACATTTAAAAGAATGGCCCTCCTAGTGTTAACACTACCAGGAAATGCAACAATAAGTGGAACTTTGTATTTTTGTCCAATTGAATCTCAATAACGACGCTTCATTTGAATGCTCGTTAACAGTTGCCCTTTCCCTCACCTTATTAAATTTGTGTTGAGAAGTTTTGAGTGGTAGGACGTTTTCCTGTGAAGTTTAACGCGATAATGCCGAAAAATATAAGTGCAAAATCTACATTGATCCGGCAATGGCTAACAGAATATTTAGAATTCACTTATGATGGAAAAATAATATTCTGCAAGATTTGTAGCAAACAGGTATGTAACAATAGTTGAAATATATAAATTCTATTAATTTTAATGAGTAGGCCTATAATATTTATACATTGACTGAGCTATCCTGAGGTATAATTCCTTTTAAGACAACTACACTTTAACCTTTTAAATTCCGATAGTTAAAGTATTTGCAGGTCATTAAAATTTGATTGTTCGAACCCACTAACTTTGTGATAGAAATACGGCAATACAACAATTAGGATGTTATTTTAATTCAGTTTACTTTACATTTTTAGATTTCGCAAGAAAAGAAGTGCCACTTAAAGCAGCATGTGCAAGGAGCGGCTCATAAGGCTAAAGCTCAGCAGAAAAATCAACTGCAACAAACTTTACTAACACAGCCTACTTCATCCAATCTCAGCAGCAATTTCTATGCTGATTTAACCAGAGCGTTTGTTGCTGCTAACATTCCCTGGAATGCAATTGAAAATCCGGTTTTAAGACAGTTTTTACAAAAATACTGCAAACAAAATATCCCATCTGAGTCGACCCTAAGAAAAAATTACTTAGACAGAATATACAATGAAACTTTAGCTTCCATTCGGGAGGATATAGGTGATTCTTACATATGGGTCTCTGTGGATGAAACCTCAGATCCTATGAATAGGTATATAGCAAATATGGTAGTAGGAAAACTTAGTCCTGATGGACCTTCGATTCCACACCTCGTATGTGTTAAGGAACTTTCGAAAGTGAATAGCCAAGCCATTGCTTATTTTGTAAATAAAGGTCTACAGTCTTTATACTCAGGTAATATAGACGATTCTAAAGTTCTGTTGTTTTGTACTGATGCTGCCTCATACATGGTTGCTGTAGCTCCACTTCTTAAAACATTTTATCCTAACCTCACGCATGTAACCTGTCTAGCACATGGCCTTCACAGGGTTTCTGAAAAAATCCGGAATGAATTTCCTCTTGTCAATTCGTTTATTTCTAACACAAAAAAATGTTTTTGTAAAGCCCCATCCAGGATTTCAATATTCAGAGAGAACTTTCCAGATATCCCACTCCCACCTCAGCCGGTTGTTACACGATGGGGAACCTGGATTCAGTCAGTGGTGTATTATTCTAAGTATTTTAAAGAAGTGGTCACAGTTATTGATAAATTACCTGAAACTGATAGTGCAGCGTGTGTGGAAGCAGTGAAAGATTGTCTGAATGACTCACGAGTGAAAAACGATATTGCCTACATAACATCAAACTTTTCTTTCATACCTGCAAGCATTGAACAATTAGAACGTGAAAAACAATCTCTTTGTAGCCAAATAGCAATAGTAAAGGAAGCTCAAGTGAACATACATTCTGCTTTGGGCGAAACTGGGAAAAAAGTTAAAAATAAGTGGGACAACATATTAAATAAGAATGTAGGATTTTCATTGTTGGAAAAAGTATCAAGAGTGATAATGGGGGAAAGTGTAAATGTTCCAGTAAGTATTGATGTTTCTATTGTACCTAATTTAAAATTTGCGCCTCTCACATCAGTTTCGGTTGAAAGAAGTTTTTCTGCTTTCAAAATGATTCTCAGTGACAAAAGGCAAAGGTTAACTGTGGAGAATTTAGAAAAAATTCTGGTGGTGTACTGTGCAGATAAATATAATAAAGTCTGAGCATGGAACTGAATTTCAATAACTTAAAATGAGTAATCTTGATATCAATAATCATTATTTCATTAGTTTCAATATATTAAATTTGTGCAGCTCTGTTTATAAATATAATATAGTATTCCTTTTTAATGTTTAAACATACTTTTTTGTGCGTATTTTAGTGTATAACTAAACATTTCAGTGAAAGAAATAAGTATGATACCTTGATGTGCCTAAAATGCCTATTTTCATTAAAATAGAGCCTAATTTTACAAATTTTGAGCTTATTTTAGGCGCCTAAAACTGCAATTTTTAGTGCCTAAAAATCCGATGTCTAGACATCAACAATCGAAAGCTATTAAACATAGCCTACAGAGAATGTTTCTGTGTTTGTATGAAGTAATATCAGAAGCTAAATTAACCGATTTGTATAATTAATTATTATTTCACCATTGGAAAGTTTAGTATCTCTAGATAGACATAATGCTATAATGTTATTACAGTAACGTCTGAGTAAATCGAGGACAGGTGAGATGAAAATGGCTTCTTATGCACAGAAAATTTGATAGGCTATTTTGTACATTCGTTTTCTGTATTTCTTAAAATAATATTTATGTACGCTCATTTTAATCTCAGAGAATTAACGAACAACGAAAGTGTATTGATTTAGTATGCAGTAATAGTACGTTAGCTTAGCAATCCATTATTTTATAATTCAAATTTTAACTATGCTCAATTGAATCGTGTTAAAATACATAAAATATATATGTAATAAATGCAATGCAAAAAAAATTGGGTAATAAGCGAAGCAGATTATCTTGCGCTGTTGTAAAAGTTGTTCCCTGGATCAAACGTCCTATTTTAATTATGTAATTACTTTATATTTATTTCTAACAGGTGCAGCGGAGCGCACGGGTACGGCTAGTCTCTAATAAATATCCCCTTGAAAAGGTGTGGCAGATTGGCTGTAAATCACTGGTTCCTGAAAAATCTGCCTTAGTACTGTTATGCGAGTACTATAACAGTAAGTACTATGTAACAATAATCTTTTTTTTCTAGCAACCAGTCCAAGTGTTGTAAGTCCAGCTTACAAGGTCTGTCAACAATAGCGGCAAGTACAAGAAACATGATTGAGCATTTTTTCGCTTCCACAAGAACTAATGTTATGAATGAGTGACGTTTAAATTCTTTACTAGTTTCTCTACAGCAACTAATGTTACTAGTGACGTTTAAATTCTTTACTTGTTTCTCTATAGTAGCTAATGTTACGAGTGACGTTTAAATTCTTTTCTTGTTTCTCTATAGCAACTAATGTTACCAGTGACATTTAATTCTTTTCTTGCTTCTCTATAGCAACTAATGTTACCAGTGACGTTTAAATTCTTTACTTGTTTCTCTACAGCAACTAATGTCACGAATGACGTTTAAATTCTTTACTTGTTTCTCTATAGTAACTAATGTTACAAGTGACGTTTAAATCCTTTTCTTGTTTCTCTATAGCAACTAATGTTACGAGTGACTTTTAATTCTTTACTTGTTTCTCTACAGCAACTAATATTACGAGTGATGTTTAAATTCCTTTCTTGTTTCTCTATAGTAACTAATGTTACGAGTGACGTTTAAATTCCTTTTTTTTTTTTGTTTCTCTATAGCAACTAATGTTACGAGTGACGTTTAAATTCTTTACTTGTTACGGGTGACGTTTAAATTCTTTATTTGCTTCTCTATAGCAACTAATGTTACGAGTAACGTTTAAATTCTTTATTTGTTACGGGTGACGTTTAAATTCTTTATTTGCTTCTTTATAGCAACTAAAGGTACGAGTAACGTTTAAATTCTTTACTTGTTACGGGTGACGTTTAAATTCTTTATTTGCTTCTCTATAGCAACTAATGTTACGAGTAACGTTTAAATTTTCCTTTTGGTTCCGTTTCCATAGTAACTAATACGCTCGAGTCGCAGCGGTTAAGGCATGTTGAAGGAAGATTATAATTGTAGGTTCGAATCTTGTTCAGGGCATGGGTGTTTGTCCGTTATTAATGCGATGTTCTGCGTTATCTCAGGTGAAGACCCGGTGTCATGTTAAGCTTAATTTCACGTCACAAAAATCCTACTGTTCGTGTGTCTGTATAATGTTAGATTGTGAGAACTTCTCAAGTAGGCCATAGACCAAAAGGGCTGTCGAATCATTCATTCTTTATCTTATTTTAGTAGGTTATTTTATGACATTTTATCAACATCTTAGGTTATTTAGCGTCTGAATGAGATGAAGGTAATAATGCCGGTGAAATGAGTCCGGAGTCCAGTACTGAAAGTTACCCAGCATTTGCTCATATTGGATTGAGGGGAAAACCCCGAAAAAAAAACTCAACCAGGTAACTTGCCCCAACCGAGAATCGAACCCGGGCCACCTGGTTTCACGGCCAGACGCGCTAACCGTTACTCCACAGGTGTGGACTCATTCATTCATTCATTCATTCATTCATTCATTCATTCATTCATTCATTCATTCATTCATTCATTCAATAAGTGAATTAATTAATTTTATTACTGCAAGGAGCAATTAGTATTACCAGCGAATTTAAAATTCTTCTTTGTTTCTTTCTTGCACAGAAATTGACTGAAGTTTAAATTTGTCTTTTTTTTATATTCATTGCAATGTTTAAATTCTTTCCGGATAAATTAAAATTGTTCTATTTCTTTTCATAGTTTCATACCTTTTCTCTTCTTTTTCGATGTCATAGCTTACTATATTACAATAATTAATGTTAAATTCTTCTCCTGCTTTTCCATTTTACGGATACATAATTAATACAGTATTTACATTCTTCCCTTGTTTTATGTTCACGTAACAATCCATATTGCAACTAATGTTCAAATCCTTTCCCACAATTCCCTTGCAAAGCAGCATGCGTTACAATTCAAGTATGAATATTTACACCGACTTTGCTCCTTGTAAGGCAAATCCTTTGTACTAGCCGGCCTTTTACTGGCATTATCAAAATAACAAAAATTTCGGCTCCGGACTGCACATGGCCGTGCGAACTTGTGATGTGTTGTTGTGCAATTTCATGGCTTTCACTCATACATAATGGATACCGAGTCCGTGAGGCAGTTGTTTCTGAACGCTTTGCATGACGGACCACAATAACTTGTGACTATTTCGAGCCACATGTTGCAATTACATCTGGAGCGACAAACGCCACTTTTTAAGGTCTGTAATTGTGGCTATTGATCTGCATTGACAAGCCTTTATTTCCTTACCGTCTCTATCAAGCTCAACAAACATGAATGTAATCACTTCTTTACACCCTGTACTCAGCTTAGGGGCATAAGTGAATCATGTACATTTATGCCGGTACTGAAGTAATATGATACTGTAACGGTGACAGGGGGGTGAACAGCAAACGAGTTACTTTGAAAGCAGAACCGAGTGTAGACAAGAATATAATATATCGTGACAACATTAGTAGCGAGAGTGAAAAATAGTGACAGAATTTTATTTAACGTTATCAACTGCAGAGTTTATTCAACATCGAAATTCAACGTGCAAGACGATGTCTGACGTATTTTGCTTGCAGACCTTTATCAGGAAAAGAGTTCTTTTACTTACTACAAATCTACGATCTTTATTGACATCTCGATGCAACAAGTTATAAGTAATCAGAAATGTATTAATGTATTGTTCAGTCTACAGACATCTTGTATAAAACTCGACTGTAATTAGTCTCGTCAAACAGTTAAAATAATTATATAAGTGGAAAGGACGAACGTTTTCGCTGTTACGGCATCATCAGGTCATATATCATACAATATAAGAGCAGTTAATGTGACATTCGAACTTCGAGTATACAAGGGCAGTTAATGTGACAGTGGAACTTCGAGTAGACAAGGGCAGTTAATGTGACAGTGGGACTTCGAGTAGACAAGGGCAGTTAATGTGACAGTGGAACTTCGAGTAGACAAGGGCAGTTAATGTGACATTCGAACTTCGAGTATACAAGGGCAGTTAATGTGACAGTGGAACTTCGAGGAGACAAGGGCAGTTAATGTGACAGTGGAACTTCGAGTAGACAAGGGCAGTTAATGTGACAGTGGAACTTCGAGTAGACAAGGGCAGTTAATGTGACATTCGAACTTCGAGTATACAAGGGCAGTTAATGTGACAGTGGAACTTCGAGGAGACAAGGGCAGTTAATGTGACAGTGGAACTTCGAGTAGACAAGGGCAGTTAATGTAACAGTGGAACTTCGAATAGATATGGACAGTTAATGTGACAATGGAACTTCGAATAGACATGGGCAGTTAATATGACAGTGAAACTTCGAATAGACAAGGGCAGTTAATGTTGCAGTGGAACTTCGAATAGACATGGGCAGTTAATGTGACAGTGGAACTTCGAATAGATATGGGCTGTTAATGTGACAGTGGAACTTCGAATAGACATGGGCAGTTAATGTGACAGTGGAACTTCGAATAGACATGAGTAGTTAATGTGACAGTGGAACTTCGCTTAGATATGGGCAGTTAATATGACAGTGGAACTTCGAGTAGATTAAGGCAGTTAATGTGACAATCGAACTTCGAACAGACAAGAACAGTTAATGTGACAGTGGAGCTTCGATTAAACAAGGGCAGTTAATGTAACAGTGGAATTTCGAGCAGACATGGACAGTTTATGTGACAGTGGAACTTCCAGTAGACAAGGGCAGTTAATATGACAGTGGAACTTCGAATAGATATGGATAGTTAATGTGATAGTGGAACTTTGAATGGACAAGGGAATTTAATGTGATGGAATTTCGAGTGCACAATGCGAAGTACTGTGGCAGTGAAACTTCGGGTCTAAAAGGGCAGGTACCGTCACAAAAAGAAGTGCCGGGTTCTCTAACATCATTACTGCCATTTTATAGCAAAGTGCTAGGTGCTTCATATCTCATCACTGACCAGTTGTGTGAGCTTAAAAGTCATTGAGGTATAAAAATATAAAGTTAATTAGCCATCATACGAAACTCTAGTTCAGTACAATTAATCAATATTGATAGTGTGATGTTCACGATAAGGGACAAATCTAACTTTATAGGTTTCACATAAACTCTCTTACAGAACAGAATTCTACTCATTCCATGTTTCATTAATTTTGTTAAGAAATGTGAAGAATTATTATGTCTAATTTTCACTGTTATATTCTTAATATATTTCTAGGTACTGCTGACCTATTTTACGACCAAATCTACATCTACGGAAGTATGCTTGTGCCACTAAGTAGCCTTCATGTGTATCAAATTTCGTCAAAATCAGTTCAGATGGTAAGACTCGTTATATGACTGTGTAACACATATACAAACGAAAATTTATGCATATCCTTCCTCATAACTAACTAGAACAGTCTTCCCTCTATTGCCAGCACTGAGTCCTTTATTATAAAATCTCTGTCATTACTATCACCATCCCCTGTTATCCCGGGTACATTTAACTCAAGAGAAGCACGTTGTTTTTACACTCTAGCTGCTTCCACACTCCCCTAGCGCAGCGAACTTATTAAGAGTAATGAATTATGAGAGGAAAGAAATGTAATGAGCAGGTCGTGGGACCACGCGGTCTAAGAGTTGCTTCAGACCATGCGGAACATCGGTCGTGACTTCGAACCGCTCCTTGGACATGTATAATTGTTGCTCTTTGCTGTCTCAAGTACAGGTTTGGCATTGTGTGGACATTACGAAAAGTGACGCCTTATGTATGGTTATATTAGCACAAATTGACAAAAGACTGAAACCTGGCGTTGGGGGGGGGGGAATTAACCAAAAGTTAGAGAAAATGTATTGATATTACAGTGTCAATATAGGCCTAAGTAGTGTATGTGTAAGAGCAGATCAAGTTGTTGACTGTAACAAAGTTCCTATTTCAGTTAGGTTTGTAATCACCGTTTTCAGACGATTTATCACGTTTCTGCAGTGTCTGAAGCTTGGAGCTAACCTTCCATCCAAGCGGCCCGGGTTCGGCCCCCGTCCCAGTTTTGGTGGAATTTGTGGACAAAGCAGAATTATAGAGTAACTCGGGGTACTCCAGTTTTCCTATTTCATTCTACTTACACTCTTCTCTTCCCACTCATTAAGTCTATCATCTCCAACAGTTGAAATTAGGCAGGGGTGAAGTTTTGTCGATAGTATGGGCCTTCAATGCTGATGTAGGATTTAAAAGCTTAGGGCTTAGAGCTTCGGGCTCTGGGGTTTATTAGGCACTGGTCTGAGATTTGGACCTAACTCAGTCAAAGGTCAGGTGGGATGGTCTACTAACAGCATCGGACTCACGAATGTCACTCGGACCACCTGTCGGACTGAAACGATCATCGCACAATGGGATATAAAATGAGACAGTGTACGCCTAAGTGCCAGGATCCATTCTGTGTCCGATAGCAGGTAGAAACATAAGTACAGCAGATGTAAATACTAATGCCACTGCGATGAAAGGCAATGAAAATATGGGTCGTTTATTTCATATACCTCATATCACTAAACAATGGACACAAAGATATTATAGAGCAACAACTTCATTTAAAAAACTAGGATTCTTAGAATTTCGATGGCTTATACACACATACGAGTACTTGCATAAGAACGTATGTTCAGATTCTACCAGAAGTTGAAGGACATCCCTTTCAAAGAGATGTTGCACTCCTGCACTTATACTTATGTCAAATCCGCTATTATTTATAAGAGGACCAAATTCCTTTGAAAAATGAAGTTTTTTTTACTGCAAACCAATCTCTCTATCTTTCAAACTGTGGATTATATAACAATATTTATGCTTGACCATGCCGAAATGTAGTAATTATACACCTGGTAGCAGTCCTTTAATGCATGACATTAAAGTACACCTATTCATTAAAGTTCAGGTTTTCGATTATTCTCGGGATATGCAATCGAAAGACAACTATCGAAAGGTCACGGAGGCTGGAAATCCAATACTGTCGCAGAAGGTTATGTTCTGTTACTATAATAATTAGCGTTAATTGTAAATAATATTCAAATAAATTCAATTTGTCATCTCATTTTTCAATGTCGAATTCAATTTCAAGGTTATATCAAGATTAATGTTTAGATTATATCAAGGTCGTCGACATTTGTTTCCCGGAAAAAAGCAATACTTTCGCGTCTGCGCACATCTCACAATTCATGAGGTAGGCTATTGCACTGACTCACATAACAATAACATGAATAATTATGAATAATTTCAAGTTAGAAATATGGTCGAGCATAAAAAGTCGTATGAAACTTGCCTATAATGGTAATTAAGACGCTCGTCTTAATTACTACCATTATAGGCTCGTTGCATAATGTACTATTCTGATATGAAAAGTTACTGAAAAATTGCATTTTTTAGGAAAAAATCCATTACTCCAGAATAGATGTATTTAGATCAATGAATTTTGGGATAGAGTTAGATATTATAGCAAGTCATTCTCCCATATTCCAATAATATACCACTTCACGTCCATACTCCTGAATTGACACATTTTCACTCTTTTTCAAGGAAGAAATCTAACTTTTCCATACTATAGCAAACTCAACTATTTACTAAAATGAAGGAAATAAGCTAATTGACCAGTATTAACAACTCCCAATGTCATGATGTAAGTGGCAGTGGCGGTCCCGGGTCAATTTGCTGCGAAATTCAAACTCAGGAGAATTTTAGACAATGGCAATTTTTTCTACAGAAAATAAAGAAAAAATCTGGATTTTAATACGTGAACGAGGTGTCATAATTTGTTTAAACAAAAAGTAATATTTGGACAAGAAGCCTTTCAGATATTTCTAACTCTATCCCAAAACAGAACCATTCTGGAATAGTTAATTTTTTTCCTACAAAAATGTAATTTTTTCAGTAACTTTCTATAACAGAAAAATTTTACATAATCCGCAGTTTCAATGATAGAGAGATTGGATTTGCAGTAAAAACTTCATTTTTCACAGGCTGTCGCAGTATAAACATCAGGAGATTTCACATAAGTATGAGGACAGGATAGCAACATCTCTTTCGAAGGGGTGTTCTTAAACTTGTGGTAGAACCTGTACACACACACACACACACAAGCGCGCATAAATACATACATACATACATACATACATACATACATACATACATACATACATACATACATACATACATACATACATACATACATACATACATACATACATACATACATACATTATATATTGATACAATTTTCTTACAAAGTTTTCCTTTTCAGAGAGCTGTCTTAGCAAATATCAAGTCCCTGACTTTGGGATTTCAATGTTTCAGTGCAAATAGTGGAACCCGATAAAATTTCAAGCACACAAGTTCGTCACGTTGGCAGCACTGAACCGCATTCCCCCTGAAGCCTCATCGTGTCTCCATGACAAAGTTGAAGCAAGTGCCTGGAGGGCGTGGCGGCATGTGGCTCAGAGAGCACGACGACAAAGACCGCTGCTCCCGACTCGGGGGATGAGATGAGTCCAAGGGGTGACTCTGTCAATTAATGCGGAACATACTTCAGAACGCAATCACGTGATGCAGCATCATTGCTAGAAAATTTAATTCTATTTCCAACCGTGTACTAAATCTGCATCATAGATTTCTTCTAATTACCATGACAACAAGATTCAAATATTTCTCAGAAGGATTTCTTTAACTTGATTATTAAATTCTAAACGGATCTTAGCCAGAGTCTAAAATATTTTATAAAGAAAAAAAGCTTGCAGTATGACATTTATTAAATTTGCTTCTACTGCACAATTTACATTTTAAAATATTGTTATTATTGTACTGCATTTATTCCTACATACTACAATACAAAATGCACGCACGTAACAAACAGCGTATACCCGTCTGAGCAAGCTCGTGTTCGGGGGCAATTCCTATAAATAATAATTGAAGAGACCACTGCAAGAATGATGGATGTCACTTTCTTGTCGAAAATGAACCAAGACTGTCAATGCATAGCTTAAGACACACAGAATGTACATACAGAGTTATATGGCATTAACACTGATCGTCATTGTCCACTAATGATCGGAAAACCACAGTTAAGCTTTGAGCGCTAAGCATTGCAAACCTTCAATTGCTTCTCCTGCAAAATTTGTTCCAAATGACATCCATCATTCTTGCAGTGGACCCTTCAATTATGTACTAAAATACAGTATAATAAAAATTTAATATAATTACAAAATTTAATACAGTAATTACAAAACAGAAATTACTAGGATAGAAAAAGAGAATCAAATGAAGATTATAATATAAATTTGAAGTAATAAGTGTACCGTATTTGCTCGCGTAATTTGCGCACTGTTTAATCTATTTTGATTGTTTGAAAAATGGGGTGCGTAAAATATGCGAATTTTTAAAAGTAGACTTCTTGATCTGGATTTTATTCAAGTGTATAGTAATTAATGAGAGAGGAACATAGGTTAAGGGTGTTTGAGAATAAGGTGCTTAGGAAAATATTTGGGGCTAAGAGGGATGAAGTTACAGGAGAATGGAGTAAGTTACACAACACAGAACTGCACGCATTGTTTTCTTCAATCCAGACGTTTGAGATGGGCAGGGCATGTAGCACGTATGAGCGAATCCAGAAATGCATATAGAGTGTTAGTTGGGAAGCCGGAGGAAAAAAGACCTTTGGGGAGGCCGAGACGTAGATGGGAAGATAATATTAAAATGGATTTGAGGGAGGTGGGATATGATGATAGAGACTGGATTAATCTTGCTCACGATAGGTACCAATGGCGGGCTTATGTGAGGGCGGCAACGAACCTTCTTATAAGCCAGTAAGTAAGTATATAGTAATTAAGAATACAGTACCTTTGTCACCTAAGGCTATTGGTAATCTTGAATTATAGATAATAATTAAATTGGGTATATGACAATCATAATGAATGCAAAATACATAGCAGACGTAGCATTCTCAAAAGTAGTCTTTAATTGAGCACATTTTAAGAGTTTATAGGCCTGTAGGTGGTTGATCGATGCATTCTTCATGTTGCGGCGACAACTGCACGATACCTGTTAAACAGTAAAAGACGTTGTTCTAAAGTGTACTCAACCATTATTAATATACACTTTACCACCACGAGACAACACAATTTTACTCACAACACGCGCACAGACGTCTTTCCCTCACGACAGATCCAACTCGACTGACTGCGGTAGCTACAGCGCTACTCTGGTGGCAGGCGCGCCAATCTTCACCTATTCCAAGGCCGCTGCGGAACGGTCCGGCCGAGCTACGAACGCACTGTATATCTGAGGTACGGCAGACCACCACCAGACGAAAACTCTAGGCCTACGGATTTTACGGCTGGAGAGGAATGCGCAGTATGATAGATAGAGACCGGCTTAGCCGCGCAGCAAAACCGACACGCAACGAATTTTATAACGGGTATACAAAAAACGTACTTGGGCTCAAGTGCTTAGGGAGATCCATGTCCCGCCTGATAAGCACCTCTACTACATACTGTATTTATGACACAACCATTTACGTGTCTCTAGTACGTTTCAGAATAATGTACAGTTATCTGCAGATATCGCTATTTCGCACTGCAAACTACATTTACAATCGATAATGACTGTCAATAACTTACCGAAATAATCCATTATGAATTATACGTGACAATTAACCACATGCATTCATTTACGTGTTCGTAGCGAGTTTCATAACAATCGATAGTTATCTGATGTAGACATTGATATTTCGCACTCTAAACAACGTTTACAATCGACAATTCAGTACAGTCAACGCCAATACGCGCTAAATTGGAATATGCCTCAGTAATTTGGTCTCCACTTGTAAATCACATAGTAATAAAATCGAAAAAATTGAAAAACAATTTTCAAGGTAAGTTACTGGTATCTTTATTTTAAAAACAAATATCATTATTTGGCCTTCCATACTAAAATTTAGTACAACATTCTACTTACTGAATTTAATTTAATGTCTCTTTTTAGTCGCAGATTACTTGCTGAGCAACTTCTTTTGTGTGAAATATTCTACAGCCTACTGGATAATAGCAAAACACATGTATTATCACAAATCCAGCCAAACCCAAGAATATCAAATTTAAGATATCGTCAATTATTACATTACATAAAACCAAATACCTTATCACATAAAAAATCACCACTGTTGAAAATTATTTCTAAATCCAATTAATTATGTAAAATATGGAATCTACACTTCAGCATTTCTATTAAATACAAACTTATTCCTATTAAAATACTGAAGACATTCGATTTTAAATAAAATTCATATTTGTTACGGTACTGTTTAATTTTCATTTTTGAATTTTACATATTGTATCTATAACAGACCTGCAGAACTGTAGCTCTTGAGAGCGACTGCTTTCCTCCCCTTTCTTACCCCACCCACCTTTTCTATCTGTGCGGTCACGGCGTTCTAGTTACGCTCGGCTGCATCAATATTCATTCTCGCGGTGGAAGTCGATCATCCCCAATAGAAGTGGAGTGAGGCAGACGTCATATTTCCCCTACTTGCGAGTCCTGCAGGCCTGATCTATAACTTATCTGTATTTATCTATTATTTTCGTTTTCTTTTTAATTTTATAGCATTCAGTCATAGTGTTCTGCCCAAGGGCAGGTCTTACACTGCAAACCCAGCATTCTCCATTCTTTCCTATTTTCTGCCTTCCTCTTTGTCTCTTCATATGACCCATATATCTTAATGTCCTCTAAAACCTGATATCTTCTTCTGCCCCGAACTCTTCTCCCGTTCACCATTCCTTCCAGTACATCTTTCTGAAGGCAGTTTCTTCTCAACCAGTGATCCAGCCAATTCTTCTTCCCCTTTCTGATCAGTTTCAGCATCATTCTTTCTTCATACACTCTTTCCAACACAGCTTCGTTTCTTATTATGTCTATTCATTTCACAAGCTCCATTCTTCTCCATATTCAAATTTGAAATGCTTCTAGTCGCTTCTCTTCACTTCGTCCTAGTGTCCATGTTTCTGCCCCATACAATGTTACACTCCACACAAAGCACTTCACTAGTCTCTTTCCTAGTTTTATACTGTTTATAGTATAGTATAGTATAGTATCTGAAGTTGTCCACTTGCTCTACTGATTCATTTAGAATTCGCAAGTTTACCTGCTTCACTTTTCTTCCTATGACCATGGTCTCGTCTTATTTGCATTTATCTTCATTCCATATTGCTCACAGCTGTCATTTAGCTCCAATAGCATATTTCTTAGTAGCATCTCCTCTTCTGCTAACAACGCCATATCATCAGCAAATCTTATACTCGTACACTTTATTATAATAACTATAATTTTGTACTGTCTCCTGCAATTGGGGCTTTGCCCTATTATAGACAAATAAATAAGTCATAAATTATCTGCTACACTTATGAGAAGTTACTCCTTTGAGTTTCTTTCAAGATCCTTCACCTTCATTTTTTGGGGGGTTTTCTCCTGTCTGCCGTTAGACAGATATACGACAGGCTCCTAGGACTCAGGGTTAACACGACGCTAAGCTCCATCCTAAAACAGCACAGAACATTACATTCCCAAGGGATAAACGTCCATGTTATAAGAGGGATTCTAACCTATGACTTGGTCTCCACGAAGCAAATACAGCAGCGCGCATTAACAGTTGGGGCCACCCGCATCCGATACATTTATGATGCATACGAGCTATTCCATCTCAAATCGACCGAAATATAGAGAAAATTGATCTTACAATTTCTAAATACAATTAAACTTTTTTTGTACTTAGAGAACTGTGATACAATGCTTTGTGCAAAGTTTGAGGCATCAGAACCTCATACTGTTTACATTAAAAATATTTAAATTTATCGTTTTTCCATAAAATAGCAACTTTAAACTGTTGTAGCTCCGAAACCCTTTCACCCAATGATCAAAATCATGGTTTATTTTGATGCTGAGAAATTAAAGTTTATATTGACATATAAACAGATTTTCTTACTTTTTATAGAAATGGAGAAATTTAGATTTTTCCTCATTAAGACGCCTTTGCCCACGAAAAAATATTTTAAAAATATATACTCGTAGTTAGATTCCGCTTTGAAAGTACAAATAAACACATATTTTTTACTGATGGTATGTTGATAAGAAAGTATTGAAAATATCAAATAAAGAAAATAAATAGTACGCGCGTGAACTAACCAGCTGACTGTGAGACGGGAGGTAGCCGAGACAAGCAAGGCCAGGAGACAAACACGATGTGTCGTCTAGCAGTCATGGCTGTGCTAGCTTTATCACAGGTTTTCATAAACACAGGAGTAAAATGACGCCCAACGCTCGCTTATCTTCAGCTCTCGGCCAGTGCGTGCGGTACTGCACCGTTCAATCTATTTAATACCCTCGAAACTTATTGCCGTACCACTAAGCAAACAATACCGAATCCCTCTTAATAATGCAAGGTTTTTTCTCAAAGCAAGTAAAATCAGATTATCTGTCTCTCTGTGTACAATAAAAATAAGGATTACTTCTTAACATAACCTACCAAATGTCAGCTTCAAAATAAGCTCTCGTTCAATGTTCTGCAGTAAATGTTCCAGATTTCTGAGCGCTGAAAGAGGCTTGTTTTTATAAAATACGCTAAATTTGTCGCTCAATAATACGAAAACCGTTTGACTTTCGATAGTATATTTTTGAAAATACACTCCCCTCAGCACCTTGTATAAGTAGGGAAAAAATTAGAGTATAAAAAATGCGAGGTTTTTTACTGATCGATTTCATATGGAATAGCCTATATAATAATTCATGTGTCTACGGTAAATTTCAGAACTGTCTATAGTTATCTGCAGTCATCGATATTCCACGCTGCAAATATCGTTAACTATCGATAATACTTCGCAGCGAAAACAAGCGAGAGTCTGCAGGCTGATAAAGACTTTTTCGTTATAAGAAACAAACCGGAGCCTGGGACGGCGATGTTATTTCATCATCAAAACATTATTTCTCTTACAAGCAGCAAACTTTGTTAGGCTGTAAACCCTGTGAGACCCTCCAGATGGAGCAGAAACACAATAAAGCATTAGGAAGCCGCAAGTTTAGAACGGGCGAGGGATTTTGAGAGTAGAGCCAGTTTCTTCAAAATATCACATGATTGCCGTCTCTTTTCAAATCCAACTCATTTATTGCAATACGAGTCAAGTTGGTTGCCATGCCGACGCTCGCAACACAGCAGTCGACTGTTTCTACAAACTTCCACTCATAAAATTATAGCACGCGAGGTTGTACGAGATAAAGTGAGTGCTTTACAATGATTTCAGGTTAGCAATAAACAATCACGCCGGAGATCTGGGATCAAATCTTGGTGGGTGGAAAACAACGTTGGGGAAGTTTTCCTCGGTAAGGAAAGACAATTCTTTTTATTTTCTCGATATAAGAAGTATAAAAAGAAAATACTGCGACGCGCCAAGCAATCCATTTCAAGAATACACGTTTTCAGAGACCCTGACAAAAAACTGTTTCTGGTATGTCACTTGTTTGTGCATTGGCATTTCTCCTATTGGACATATATTGGTCATATTAATTAGATGGGAAGAGAAAATCAAAGCTCTAACGGAAATGGAATTATAAATGTTGAGTAGTCACACGATAAGGAACTACGAAGAGTAGTCAATGAAGTTAACAGAATAATTCTTAAGAGATTGAGCATAAAAAATGAGAAAGCTAAAGTAGGAGTTTTAAATACAAGAGCTATACTTATTAGTTATTATTATTATTATTATTATTATTATTATTATTATTATTATTATTATTATTGTAAACAGAGGATACTTATAAGTTCATTATGTATTAGTTTGTGTTATATTTGTATTGAGAGTGATGGCGGATTAAGAACTGGAATACATCTAATCCGCCATGACGTGATCAAAGATTGATGAAATAAATAAATAAATAAATAAATAAATAAATAAATAAATAAATAAATAAATATTGGTCATATTAAATGTATACGAATAAATTCATGCTAGAAGTATGTACAGGAGGGTGGAGTGAATCTATACATGAAATGTTTTTTTTTATCTTTTTTCTAAATGTAAAAGTTGCAATAATCTGTATTTTCACTTAACTTCGGAATGTGAAAAATATGGAGTTTCTATATTTAATTTTTGAGGTGCCCAAGGGCTTTAAAATTTCTTAAAATTATATATTTTTTTACCTCTTTGTATATTTGTTCTATTATTTTGTTTTTCATTACATAGCTAATGAATTGCTATAAAATCACATAGTTAAACTTTATTTGGAAGACTCTAAATTGGGGTTGCAGTATACAGTAATTTTGAGGGGATATAAAGAGACAAAATATATAGTATTTTACATAAAATATGACAAAAATTCCATTTCAGCCCATTTATTTTTTTAATTAGAATTTATTCTTTTTTTCATTTCTTTCTGAGTGGTAACTAAATCAACAGGTCCAATTATCATCCTTCTTTCTGTTCTTTGCTCCAGTAAAACATTCTTTCCTGTTTTGGAACACGGCGGTCTTTATCACAATTAGGTCTACAGTATTAATTTCTTTGCATTTGCAACTGCATATATCAAATAGGTAGTTTGCTTCTTCTTTCAATTTTGTAATGTTGTCATTTTAGTTGTCGTCACTATGTCGTTTCTTACAAGGCTTCATTAAGTTTGTGTATTGGTCATGGTAAGCACCAATCAGTTGTAATATTCTTGTATGACTGACTTTCGGAATTTATATTATAGATTTACTAATTTGTCCTACAGAAGAATATCTGTAATATTGACAATTAATATTTGAGGAGAAAAATTCGATCCGGCGCCGGGGTTCGAATCCGGGTCCTTGGTTCGGTCCGGGGCTGTGGGTTGAATTCGGCGTAGCTCAGTGGTCAGAGCGCTTGGTACGTAGAACCAAGGACCCGGGTTCGATCCCCGGCGCCGGAGCGAATTTTTCTCCTCAAATATTAATTCGGAATTTATGCCTTTACCTGGATTTCCTTAGTTTTGATAGCAACTCTTTCTGAAATCTCTCCAACAGTAGATTCTTTTGATTTGAAGTCAGATTTTAATTCATTTTTGACCCATAGATAATATTTCATTACGTCATCATAGTAGGTAATTGTGATGGGTTCAGCCCCTCTGGCATTGCGAATACAGAGTAGGTCAGATTTCTTGTATTAATATTAGAGATATTGTTTTAAATGTCCTGCAACATAAGAAGAATGAATTTCCATTAATTGTATTATATTACATAATATCTAAGAGTTTTCTGATTATTCCCAATTTTCTTATAAATTGAGGTTTCTGTGACTCTTCAGGATGAAACAACAGGGGACCAAAAATATGCAGTCTTTTAACATGTATTTTTTAACATGTTCCTGGTATCCTGTTCAGATTAAATCACTGGAGAATGTTCTCTCGCTAAAAAATTTGAACCTCAAAATTTTGTGAAAATTTCAAAATATGATGGTCTTGGGGCACCTCTAAGTATTAATCTAGAGAAAAAATATTTTGCATTGTTCTTTATGATATCACCCCACAACGTTTCCCTGGTATTACAATTTGATTCCATAAACTTCATATTTTCACTCCACCCTCATGTACAGTATATTTACCTTTAGAACCAAAAAAATAAATTCTAATGGCTAAATATTTAGTCTTGACATATTATTATAGTTGGGACTGAAATTGATCTGTTTATACCATAATTGAATTATTTCTTTTTTTGATAAAAAAAATACGCCTTAACAAGTAACCAGAAATAATTATAAATTTATGTAATCCCTTTTGAGATTCTTATACAGTATAACTTTTACATACAGGGTTAACTTTAATTGCTCATATATTCTGCATTTCCTACACAACCTTAAAAATATTGTCATTGACTTAATACAAGACATCGGATTTTAGGGTAATTGCCTATATTCTTCCATGTATTAATTTTAAAATTTTAAAATATGTACATGTTTAATGGAAAACCATGAAAATTTATAGAAATTTATAACATCCTAAAATGCATATTTGGGTTTTTAGTGCCTATTTCATGATTTTTATATCCAAAAACATTCAGTTTAAACATGTTTTATAGCATAACAATAGAAAACACAAACTCAACAATACACACTGTTTAATGTCTCTGCTGTCTACACCAGTGGTTCCCAAACTGGGGGTCGTGTAAAGAGGTAGGGGGGGGGGGTCACGAGATTTACGAAATAAAACAAAAAGCTATTTATTACAGTAACATACACTTACTATGTTTTCAGAAGCATAAAGAACATTTAACATAAAAAAAATTAAAAAAGTTTCAGTAGTTATACACAAAAGAAAAAAAATAATGGGGAAAAATGCGCCTGTTTTTCAGAAAGGATCTCTCAAATCTGGACTCTATTCGATAAACACATAATGATATCACTAGGCTTGTAAGGTTGGGACCGATTACACAAGTTGACTGCAGCACGGTACATAGGCCAGGGACGTATGCTAGGACAAGGAATTGACTTGGTTCTGCGATCGATTGCACGAATGAAAGTTCAGAAACATAGAAATTACCTACGTCGCGAGATGTGGAAGAATAATTATTGTCCAGGCATGTATACCAATCTGCAGAAATCCGAATGGTCATTAATGCAAAATATGAAAAATCTTCTTGAAACGAATCACTGGTTTAACGTGATGTGCCATAAATACACTATTATATTCACAAAGCTCTTGTTCATTTTGTGATACAGTAAGGAACACTGCATCATATTTCAGATTTGCCCCAGTTACGTCTTGTGACATAGAACGAACATTTTCGGGGTACAAATATTATTTTTCTGGAACAGTAAAGTACATTTTGAAAAACTGAAAATAAAATTAGTATTAATTGTAATAAGGCTGAATACATATTATTACGTATTTTGTTCGTTATTCTAATAAGTATGGATAAATTAATTTATGTTGAAAATTACGATAAATGTACAGTTCGATTCAGCGTTAATGGTCCCTGTCCTTGGTTGTTTGGCTAGTGAGCGAGCTGTACCTATGTTGCGTCATAAGAAAGAAATTTAATCACAAATGTGCATAGGAGGGGAAAAGGAAAGAGGAAGAATGAAAATAATATCTATGCTCGAAGCTGAGGGACACTCATGTCAAGAAAATATAAGCCATCACGACATTGTTTAGTGAACAGACGTAGTGGTTAGTAACAGGACGTGTGGAAAAATACTGTGTTTTATGATGGAATGTACCGCTGCATAATAAGAAGGAAGTGTTAGGTTTTATGATTGCGCGGCCTGACCTGTGTGACCCAGCCCGCCAGTAGTGATGAGTAACTCGCTCTTAGTCTATCTACTACTTTTTGCAGGGGCTAAAATTCCTGAATCAAGTTGTAACTGCCAATTATTGTTTTTTTTTACACAATGTTAACTGTTCATTTTGTTTCTGATTCTAAGGCCATGGATCATTGGCACAAAGATAAGTTTGCTTACCCGACTGTACATGGGCTATTCCATCTCAAATCGACCGAAATATAGAGAAAATTGATCTTGCAATTTTAAAATACAATGAAACTTTTTCTGTCCGTAGACAACTATGATACAATGCTTTGTGCAAAATTTGAGGCATCAGAACTTCATAGTGTTTAAATTAAAAATAGTTTAATTTATCGTATTTTCATAAAATTAGGAACTTTGAACTGTTGTAGCTCCGAAACCCTTTCACCCAATGATCAAAATCATGGTTTATTTTGATGCTGAAAAGTTAAAGTTTATATTGACATGTAAACAGTTTTTCTTACTTTTTATGGAAATGGAGAAATTTACATTTTTCTTAATTAAAACACCTTTGCCCACGAAAAAATATGTTTAAAATATATGGTTAGATTCCGCATTGAAAGTACAAATAAACACGTATTTTTTACTGGTGCAACGTTAATAAGAAAGTATTGAAAAATCAAATAAAGAAAATAAATATTACGCGCGTGAGCTAACCAGCTGACTGTGAGGCGGGAGCTGGTCTAGGAAAGTCAGGTCAGGAGCCATAAACACGTGATGTTTCGTCTAGTAGCGCATAGCTGGGCTAGCTTTATCACAGGTTTTCATAAACACAGGAGTAAAATTACGCCCAACGCTCGCTTATCTTCATCTCTCGGCCAGTGCGTGCTGTGTTGCGCCTTTCAAGTCTAGGCGTGTGAAAATAATTTATTTAATACCCCCGAAACTTATTGCCGTGACACTAAGCAAACAATGCCGAATCCCTTTTAATAATGCAAGGTTTTTCTCAATATTTTTTTTACATTTTTACAAATAGGCAAAAAGCCTAACAGTAAGTAAAATCAGATTATCTGTCTCTCTGTATACAATAAAATAAGGATTGCTTCTTATCATAAGCTACCAAATGTCAGCTTCAAAATGAGCTCTCGTTCAATGTTCTGCAGTAAATGGTTCCAGAGTTCTAAGCGCTGAAAGGGGCTTGTTTTTATAAATACGCTAAATTTGTCGCTCAACAATATGAAAACCGTTTGATTTTCGATAGTATATTTTTGCAAATGCACTCTCCTCAGCACCTTGTATAAATAAGGAAAAAATTTGAGTATAAAAAAAATGCGAGGCTTTTACTGATCGATTTCATATGGAATAGTCCACATATTTGTTTTGCTGGTTTTTTTACTTTGAGAGCTGCGCCACTACAGATCATTCGGTAGATATATAGCCCAAGTCCACACAACTTAACAGTTCTGGTAGGAAATTCTTACCTCTGGTTATGACACTTTCGTCCTACACTTCATGCAATACGAGAGGAGAAAAGAAAACTGGAGTCGCATAGACTGACACAAATATTCTCATTATAGCCTACGTTTTATGGTTTCGCAAGAATTCACTTCTTTTGCAATATTGTCAATCGTGTTCTCTTTTATAAGAGTTTATTTCACTGAGTTTATTTCCTTCAAATATCATTCAGAGGACGCACACAAATGAAATGATTTTCTCTGCACACAAATAAGAAGATATAATTTCCCTTTAAATTATTTGTGGCAATAAAAGATTTCTGAGAGCACATTTGCGACTTCGTCTCCAGGACGGCAAAGAACTTTTGTTCTGTTTTCATCACGGCTACAGTCACGTTCATTACACAAAGTGCGAGATTTTCTTGTAGATATGTTTCAGCCCTAATTAATTTTTTTCAGATTCAATGTGTAATTTAATAAATAGTAACCCTCCTGACAAAGGTTTTTCGTAACATGTTACTTAAACCATTCCATTTACACATTGTTTTACATATGAAACACGAAATATCGATATGACGAATAAAGGTATAGATATAGATAGATGTAGATAGATACAAACAGATATAAATAAAGATCCGTGTAATACACGAGACGCGATAACACGAACTGTCCTCATTTTACACCATTTTGTGCACCATTTCTTTATACTTCTTCCAATAATTAAAATCGCGAAATAACGCGAAAAAAAAACATAATTCAAGTTTTTTTTATCGAATTCTAGCTATACTTGTATGCGTGAAATCGTAACAATAGTGCAGCCGATTTTAAGTAAATTTCTGTCTTTTTTTTTTGTTCTGCCATTTTGTCAACAAGTGAATGAATGGAAATTAGTACCGTAGGTTACCTGTGATCCAAATCTTATGCATATTAGTGTATTAAAGGATACATACATACATACATACATACATACATACATACATACATACATACATACATACATACATACATACACACATACACACATACATACACACATACATACATACACACACTTTATATAATAAAAACTGAAAATCAACGATAAAAATTCTCCATGTAACATTCTTACCGTATTTAATACCTTCGAATGTTTTTATTCTTGCTATTTGTTTCTATCTCATTCAGTTTTTCTTTCAAGTAGCCTCTCTTTTTATTCTTAAGTGTACGACATGCTTCCCGTCTTTCATTGAAATAATGATCTCTCTTCTCCTCAACTGGATCCTGTAAGAATTTCAATTTTGCCTGTTTCCTTCTTTCTACTACCATACAACAATCTTCATCAAACCACGGTTTTTCTCTTAGTTTCATAATAACCTATGCTCTGCTCAGCTGCAATTTTGATACTATCTCTGATATTTTCCCACACACTATTAACATCTAACTCTTTTTCAACTTAGTTGGAACTTCCTAAAGTGGCAAACCTATTCGAAATTTCGACCTGATAATGTTGCTTAGTTTCCTCGTTCTTTAATTTCAGAATATTGAATTTACTAGTATTAACTTGTTGCTCTACTTGCTTGGCTACTGATAGTCTTTCTCTTGTTCTCCAATTACCAAATAATAGAATTACAGTCTGCCCCCCCCCCCCCGAAATTTCGAATGTCTACTATACTAGTATGCCTCCGTTTATCTATCAAGATGTGATCTATTTGGTTGTGTGTCAATCCATCTGGAGAAGTCCAAGTATATTTATGTATATCCTTACGGGGGAATGTACTTTTGACAATTAAATTTTTTGATCTGGCAAAGTTGACTAACCTAACTCCATTGTCATTACTACTTACGTGTAGGCTCTCTTTTCCAATAATCGGTTTAAAAATATACTCCCGCCCTACTTTAGCATTGAAATCCCCCAATAAAATTTTCCTAATGATATCTAGATAACTGATCAAAAGTATCTTCCAATTCCTTATAGAAGACAAAATTTATTATTATATGTATTATTATTATTATTATTATTATTATTATTATTATTATTATTATTATTATTATTATTAAACTAACATAAGAAGTACCGTACTGAGACAACTAATTAAACAATATCATTGATCAGTTCATTTTACGTAATGCAATAGTTTCAATTGAAGTAAACATTATTGTGTGCTATTCATTTCAAATAAAGATTCGTTAATTTATTTATTAACATGATTGTATTTCATGTGCAACATTCTCTCTTAAATTGACTAGTATATAGTGAACATGAACAAAATTCATGCAATATTATTTAGAATAAATCGTTAGACAGGCAGACAGCCGCTGACATTAGCATCTAGTAGTGAT
The DNA here is from genome assembly GCF_040183065.1 of Periplaneta americana. Taxonomy (NCBI): domain Eukaryota; kingdom Metazoa; phylum Arthropoda; class Insecta; order Blattodea; family Blattidae; genus Periplaneta; species Periplaneta americana. The sequence continues at coordinate 61,026,485 of NC_091131.1, read as the reverse complement.
ATCATGTCAGGTTTGTGAGAACATTAAGGTTTCTTACTTTATGATTTATTTTGGACTCAAAAATGTCATCCGTGATTGCGATCTTGCAGTGCCTATTTTCGTTGGGATCTAATATTAACGTGTTGTCGTTGTTGTTCTTCTTCTTTCTGCATAACGATAATAATGACAAATTATGTAAAGTTGCTGAACTTTTACATCTTACGACGGAACTTTATACTGTACACGATATCTTCTTTCTTCGTTCTCTACACATCCACAGAAGACTGACTTGTTACCATGGTTACGAGACATTACATTAAGTGCACAAATTAGATTTCACAACGGGAACGATGCTGGGAACAAATTAGTGAATTGCATGGAGAGCAGACGGCCTTTGCCCGGAATCGAAGAGTTGAGCTGCAGCAAGTTTTGGTGGTGGCTGTAGTCAGAGCAAACACCTTGTGAGGAGGGTAGCAGCAAAGACATGCTGAATAAGGGCGGCGGGGTGGATCTGCAGGGGAGCGTGTTGCCATGGTTACTAAGGAACACGGAGTGCCCTGCAAACGATCAGGCTGGGGCACGGATAAATACGGGGCATTACTGCTGCGAAGGCGACGACGAAGTGAAAAAGAAGCAAGTGGTATGAAGATGAGGAGAGGAGAGGAGAGGAGAGGAGAGGAGAGGAGAGGAGAGGAGAGGAGAGGAGAGGAGAGGAGAGGAGAGGAATAGAAAATAAATTAAATAAAACTGAGAAAGGATATGAAGATAATTGAAGAAAATAATAAAGGAAATAAACGAGAGAGAAGATTACGAACTTTCAAATTAAACTATTGTGGTAAGCCTACAACATGAATACATAAATATAAATTAATAATAATTACAGGAAAAATATGTAGCACGGGTATTTTCGCGAAAATCGCCAACATGCAATGACCTTACACATTAACACGAATGCAATGAAGAAGTTGATGATTTTAAATATCTATGGACATTAATAACTTGGATTAACAATGTAAAAGAAGAAACTGGCAATTTAATTCACTACGCAAACTAATGTTATTATTAGGATCCGGATGTTTATGACCTAAAAATTTTCGAAAAAATCTCTTAAATTGACCTAAAATAGTATAAAATATGATCTGATGAAAATTATCAATTTCTATAATTAATAATGGTTTAATGATTACTTTATAAGTAACCATTGCATAACAAACTTTCTTAGTGGAATTAGTGTATTACTAATGCAATAATAATCACATAGTTACTTCTATTAAAATAATACAAAAAAAGGTTAAGATTGCTGCAGATAAAATGTATGATACAGCTAATATAAGCACATGAGCACTGCAGATGGATATGGGTTAGTCCAAGAACTATCCGTAAGGAAAATGCTGACTTAAACTATAAAAATTACGTAAAAATTGAAATTTAACCACAGACAATATAAAAATGGCCTATACAAATCTGTGAAATGAAGAAAATAACTTAAAACTGCATATAAATGTTAAAAAAAGACTTCATTCTGAAAAACATGGAAAAATGCATTTTTATTACCTATGTATCTAACACATTTCTTGGAGAATATATTTAATTGCCACTATGTAAATAAATAAATATTTTCACGAAAATAAGTAAATAAAAATAAATATACTTTCTTTGGCTACTCAGAAAGAAAAGATGATTTTTTTATCAAAATCCGGGTCCTAGTTATTAGTATAGAGCAGCGTTTCACAAACTTTTTTGAAGTGGGGACCACTTTTTGAAGTCAGAACAGTTCCGCGGACCACCTTAATCTTGTTCCCTTCGAAAGCAAATTTATCACTTTCGTAGCATATTTTAATACCGGTATACTTATATTTTAAAATTGAATTAAGATTCGGTACTTTGGTCATCTGTTATGGATTCGGGTGGTCCCTGGCTGGGTTACAGACGCGGCGCCAGATGTGCAGGGAAAAGATGTCGAAAAATTCCATATATATAGTGCTTTAAATCCCTCTTTTGTTGCTGAGAGTAGAGTGGGAAGTCGATAGACGGGTAGGGTAATAAATTTCATAAAATGTCTGTACTGGGAGAAAAAGTGAAATTCGATTTCCATATATCATTTCCAAACTCTGAGATTTTAAGCTACAGTGTGATACGCAATTCGTTCAAATTTTATTTTTTCTTCTGTCTTTTTTGAAGGACCACAAGGACAGACCCCGAGGACCACAGGTGGTCCGCGGACCATAGTTTGAGAAACGCTGGTATAGAGACATGCAAAATATGAAATTTCATATTCTAAACCTTTCCTGCTAGCAGTTCGGAAAAAGGATTTTCAAGTTTCACCATGTTTAAAATGCCATTAACGCAAAAAAAACTATATATTTCATAACATTTCAGTAAAATTTCCGTAGTCAATAAAAATCTTCATAATTTTTCATAGCTTGTTCGATTTTTCCTTCTTCTGTCAATATTTCTGCAGCTACCACTCAAACGGACTTTCCAGATATTACGCGTATAAGGAGACAATAGATATTTTTTTTCCAGGAAGCACTTGATAAACCCAAAGCAACAGTATTCTGGGATACCAAAAAGCCAGTGAAATCTTAAAAATTTTTAATTCTCCTTCAGTCATTGAGCTCGTAGCGATAATGAATTCTGGAAACCAAAACAATATAAATGCATCCTATTCCACCTTTACTCATTCTTTACAATCCAATGAAAGCCTCTTCTGTGTAAATTAATATTTTAAACAGATTTCGACCACCAATTTTACTGTGTACTCGTCTGTAGTCTACTTTTTGCAAATTTTTTTTTTTTTTTAAATGTACAAAACAATATTAACTGACAGGAGGAGTAACTTTTCCCAGAAAATATAGAAAAGTTATTTGTATTGTATTGTAACCTGTGTTCAGTCCGACCAATAAGAACTTCTCTTTTTTGTTTTCAGTTTAAAAAATCGAGTTATCTATCGAGTTCAGGTGAGGACTTGATGAAGCTGAAAAATTGTTTAATTGTGCTACTTTATTGCATTTTATTTGGTAGCATGTTAAATACTATATACAAAACTATTAAGCTCTATAGAATTTTGTATATAGTAATGTAAATTTGCTCAAATGCTTTAGGAACGAAGATATTATATTAGCTTTGGAATATGTATCTCATATTTTCTACTAAAATAAATGTCAGATTTTGCCAACATTTTGTCCTCCACATTGTGTCCGTCTGAGTTACTATGTTTTGTTAAACATTTTCAAAACCAAATCAGTTTTAAGAAAGCGAAAATTTATTTATAAAAATTCTTGATTGCTCATAAGCTTATCAAATTTGAACAATTTAAGGGAGATACGGACAGAAACTAAAGACCTTTCAAAGTAAAATTTTGATCACAATATCTGGTGCAGTATTGTGACCTGGTAGAGGTTAGAATGGAGACATTAATAAAGGAAGGAGTTTACAGTCTCTACAGGCAACTGAATATAGCTGCAAAAATCAAAGGTAATAAGTTAAGTGGCTAGGATAAGTCGTAAGAGACCAAGAAGGAAACAAAATTCAGGGAGTTTTGAATGGATTATCAAGTGGACGTAGGTCACTGGGAAGAACAATACTACGATATTTAGGTAACTTATAGAAGTACATTAGAGCGTTAATTTTTTTTAATTTTATTGGGTTATTTTACGACGCTGTATCAACATCTAGGTTATTTAGCGTCTGAATGAAATGAAGGTGATAATGCCGGTGAAATGAGTCCGGGGTCCAGCATCGAAAGTTACCCAGCATTTGCTCGTATTTGGTTGAGGGAAAACCCCGGAAAAAACCTCAACCAAGTAACTTGCCCCGACCGGGATTCGAATCCGGGCCACCTGGTTTCGCGGTCAGACGCGCTGACCGTTACTCCACAGGTGTGAACTTCAGGGCGTTAGCAATTTGTGATTGAAATTAGACATGTACAGATGCAGTATGATGGCAAGGCTATAATCACAATTAAGCTACAAGCAGCAATCGACAAGTTAGAGTCAAGCCTCTTGTGTCGGTGGGGTTGAAGTTGGAGGACGTAGTTTCATTGCGAGTACGACTGAAAAACGAGACGGCATTAATGGAATCCGGTGAACTTTCTCTAATCAGGAAATGAAAGAAGAGAGAAAAATTGAGACTTGTATCGTGAGATTAGTCAAGACCAGGGGTGCAGAACTCACAGAGATAGGGGTGAAAGCATTGGTTCCCCTTCCACAGTCCATCGGCATTGAATGTCTTCTCCGTGATTCGTCTGCAACCATATGACGGATTACAACAAATCGTGCTCATGGAAAAAAAAACGAAAGTTTTTCCGACCACAATAATTATGACAATAAACTGTTCACAAATGAGACAACGTGCTTTGTGATTATTTTTAATACAGAAGTATTCATTTTCCCCATTCCTCTTTAAACTAGTACTTTCCGACCGATATTGCTTCGGTGAATACAAATAATCTTCTGTACCTTGTCATGTGGATGATGCGTGGCCTTGGGGAAAGGGATGAATGACGTAGTCCGGGTAGTGACGCATGCTACAATTGGAACGGAGTTCTATATCGCTGGCCAAGACTAATCCGAAAATGAATGTGAGATTTTAATTTCTGCAGTAAAGAAATAATAATAATAATAATAATAATAATAATAATAAAAAAGTAATAATAACATTCTGGAATAGTACATCACGATCAAACAGAATCCAGTGAATGCAGAGTGCAAAGGCAACACTCCTGACGATAGCATATTAAAAACGCCTGTCTAATGTTTTCGTCTTCGCTACTTTAGTACGAGGATCTGCATTTTTAAATACCCTTCTGACAACAATGCACCGTGGCAAAGACAGGACTACAAAGCTCTGCCTGTTGATGTTACAAGTTTGTGACGCTTGCTAAAACGGCTCGATGTAACTTTCTTTGTATGTTCAAACGTCTCTTTCCGGCACCGCTGCTAATCTGAGATCAAACTGATAGTACGTATTCTTCAGGCGTGAAGAACAGCATCTACGAGTTAATGACATCTCCCTCCCACGGCGCTGTTCTAGCCTGTTTGTACTCTGCAAGAGAACTCAGCCACGCAAGTCACTTCAGTCGCGCAAGTCGGTTCACTCACATCAGATCACTCGCATAAATCACTTCAGCCGCTCACAGGGACGCGAGTTAGTTCAGCCGTATAATTCAGTTCAGCAGCCCAAGGCAGTGCACGGATGTCAACCGGTTCAGACATGTATTAGTCGAGCCACGCCAGTCAGTCACGTAACTCCAGTAATCAAAGACAGTTTAGTGTTGTAAATCAGTTCAGTCGCATGAACCATTTCAGTCACGTAAGTCAGTGCAGTCGCGAAAGTCAGTGTAGTCGCGAAAGTCAGTGCAGACGCGAAAGTCGGTGCAGTCGCGAAAGTCAGTGCAGTCGCGAAAGTCGGCGCAGACGCGGAAGTCGGTGCAGTCGCGAAAGTCGGCGCAGTCGCGAAAGTCGGTGCAGTCGCGAAAGTCAATGCAGTCGCGAAAGTCAGTCCAGTGCAGCACGTAAGTGTCTGTGTAGTGCAGCAAAAATAGAGGACGAAACCCAGAATTACATTTTGTCACTTTCCCCAAAGATCCGGAAAAATTAACATTTATACTGTGGGGCAACGTAGAACTGCACGCATTGTATTCTTCACCTCTCATAATTAGGAATATTAGTAACAATTACATTATAAATTTGATCATCTCCAATTAGTGTGCCTGGTTGCCCAAGTTTGGTCATTAGAGAAGAGAGGATTTCCTCTATAAATGGGGTATGAACCCATTAGCTTATTTAGCTTACTTTTCTATCAACAATTATTATAGTAATAGCAACAATGCTATCAAAAGAACAAATTGAAGACCGAGAAAAAAGATCACCTTTTGAATGCGGATTTGATCCCAACTCTATTGCCCATGCCGGAGCATCAGTTGATTTAGCCATTTTTTCGTTACACCTAGCAGGTGTATACTCAATTCCAGACGTTTGAGATGGGCAGGGCATGTAGCTAGTAGGGCGAATCCAGAAATGCATATAGAGTGATAGTTGGGAGGCCTGAGGGAAAAAAGACCTTTGGGGAGACCGAGACGTAGATGGGAAGATAATATTAAAATGGATTTGAGGGAGGTGGAATATGATGGTAGAGACTGGATTAATCTTGCTTACGATAGGGACCGATGGCGGGCTTATGTGAGGGCGGAACCTCCGGGTTCCTTAAAAGGTATTTGTAAGTAAGTTGTATTATTATTTTTTTTCCTAGGCAAAGAATCTGATACAAATTTACGAGTTTGTGTCAGCTGCTCGATTCCGACACGGAAGGCAGCAGTGCAATCAGTCAGACCGCACTACAGCACAACTTCACAACGTCGCTCCCTTCCCGCGTGTGAGAGGGAGAACTGTCAATACCTTTCTAGTTTTGTATAGACTGTAGACGTTTTGACATTAGTGCTCTAATAGAAGAATTTGCTAGGAAGCAATTCATTAGGAAAGAATAAAATGCATTTTATCAAAAAGAAGGAGAATATTTTCATTTGAAACACTAAAATGTTTAGAGCCATTCTTTACAATGTGTGGAGAATCGTAAAGCACGCACTCACAATTTGTTTTATTTTAAGTTTGTGTTCACATTTATGTTTTCAATTTGTTAATTCTAACCTTTAATTAGATGTTAAGTATGTAGATGCGTTTTACTTCTTATAAAAATCAGGGTAGACAAATTCCGAACGCTTGGTAGCCATGGCGACTAAAAATTTTTATTTGGCGCCTGAATTGTTTGTCGAGTTCAAAATTGTTTATGATTTCTATTTCCCTTATATCACTAAGACTAATACATAATGTTAAGAAGAAATTCGAAAATGTTTTTCATGTAATTAATATTGTTACATTAATTGTCGCGCTTCTCAAGATATTGTCATTACATAGCTTCAGAGCGTCTCTGAGAGCGTGTGTTTGCATTGCATACAGTAGATATTTAAAGATACAACATTAATTATAGACAGAAACCAACCTGGCTCACGCTGGTCTGAACTCAGATCGGAGCAACAGTGATTACAAATTTATTATCTGCCATTCCATATTTAGGTATTGATCTCTTGCAATGAGTATGAGATGGTTTTGCCGTGGACAATGCTACATTAAATCGATTCTTTACACTTCACATTCTATTACCTGTTGTTTAATATATTTCAGTTAAATGTATCTTTATCTTAGCTAGAATGGTTTTCTCATTATATGTGCGGGAAAAATGTGGTGGTTCCTGAAAATAAAGGGGCTGGCTCCCAAAAATTGTTTAGTTTTGTCTAATCATAGTGAAAATTATCTTTTATTGCATATGTATTTATTTATTTACACTGCAAGTAGGCAAGCACCCAGTGGCAGTGGTATACACAATATAAACAATACACAATAAAATTACAATACACAATACAATTATACAATACACAATACAATTATATACACAATACAATTTAACACAATAATTACATATGTATAGGCCCTACATAAGTTTCAATAGTCTTTCACTTTACTCTCATCTCACTCACTGTAGTGGCAATATGACGCATTTCACTGACACTTCAGGACACATTTCACTGACACTATAGAACACATTTCATTGACGCTATAAATTATCACTGATCGGAACTATTCACTGCACTGTAAAACCATAACTTCACTGACTCACCTCGCTTCACTGATACAACAGTTCAAATAAAACAGATAATTACACCCTTATGCATACTTATAAACAGAACTACATTTAAGCTAAATATTTCTAGTCTAAGGCCCTCTTACACGCTATTTTTTTAATAATTTACAATTCAAACCAAGGGAGTAACTCGTCAGGCTAAATAAATACATGTCACCTTAAAGAAATTAAATGTTAAATGTCACCTTAATTTTAATTTGCACTTTATATACAACTTTTTAAGTTATTCTTGAATCTCCTTAAGGAAGGACAGCCCTCAAAGACCGCTGCAGGTAGGTCATTCCAATCATTTATAGTTCTATTTAAAAATGAGAATTTACCTACATCCGTTTTCTGTTTCCTACATTTGATTTTAAAATCATGATCATTCCTACCATAGTACGTTGGCTTTTCTAATCGAGCCGTTATGTCTACCCATGCTTTCTGACCTAGATGTGCTAAAGCTGCTTTCAAATAAACACCTTGTTATTATTATTATTAAGTCCAAGTTGTATTTTATACATTAGTACTATTTCTGTTTTTCATCGACTTATACACAAAATACACAAATAAACAGATGTTAACACACAGTACTGGAACGTGCGGGGAGATTGCTTTACTGCAGCCTCAACTGTTTACTCGCAACTTGCTCTCCGTATCAAGCGAAACTAGTATGATCGATGTACACCTAACTTGTATTCAAAGTAACCAAACTCAGAACTCTAGTTATCATTCCTCACAATTGAAGAGGTGGATTCCAAACTGGCCTAAGTCCAAATGACAAATTATGAGACAAATTACAAAAACTGATAAAATAAATTTGACTCCCTTAGATTCGTTTGAAAAAGCATGTGCAGACACTAAGCGAAGACTTCGGTAAGTCTGTTAAATAAACTTACACAGTTATATATACTATAGGCTTGAAAAGGATAAATTAAAACGTGAACAAAGCAAGTTAAAATCTTATAAAAAGAACTTAGGACACTTTGGAATCCACCTCTTCAATTTGATTTCTATGAATATTCGCCAAATATATCTAAACGCCCTTTGCACCTAGAGTTATTGGATTATTTTAATGAAATGTAGGACAGAATCCTTCAGAATATAGAACATTACAGGAACATGTCTCAGCATCGAAATCTAAAATGCATCTAACGGGTATGTATCGTATGCACATTATATATATTCCTAAAATCTCTACACGTCTAGACACACAAACAATAACTGTCGATGAACCTCATCAATAATACAACCTACTATTTATATTCCTCTGAAGAATTTACAATACGCAAAAAAATCATACTTCTTTGAAATATAATCAGTGAAACTGCACACAAGGAACGCTTTCAAAATTTAGTCTCATGTTAAAATAATAATAATAATAATAATAATAATAATAATAATAATAATAATTATGTCATAATAAATTATAAAATAAATCTCGTTAAAAATATTTAAATATTATCGTAGCAACATGGGAGCCCACGTGGCTCAATTAACACTAAAACAGAAATTATTTTATAAGCTTACCTTCGTTTATAATAGAAACATAGACATAAGAAAACTAATTCCGTTCATCCCCAAGTCGCCAATTCATTTTAAAGCTAATAAATGTTTATTCCTTCAAATGTAGGATATACAAGATTTTCAGAAATTCCCCCCAAACGCCGGGCAGAAGGTTAAAATATAGGACATGTCCAGAATTTTCCAGACACCTAATAATCCTACTTACAGCTTAAAATTCGGTAACAGCAAAGAATAAACAATTGGGGCTAAGAGGGATGTAGTTACAGTAAAATGGAGAAAGTTACACAACGCAGAACTGCATGCATTGCATTCTTCGCTTAACATAATTAGGAACATTAAATCCAGACGTTAGAGATGGGCAGCGCATGTAGCACGCATGGGTGAATTTATAAATGCATTTAGAGTGTTAGTTGGAAGACCTCAGGGGAAAAGACCTTTGGGGAGACCGAGACGTAGATGGGAGGATACTGAAGTGTCTTTGAGGGATGTGGGATATGATGGTAGAGACTGGATTAATTTTGCTCAGGATAGGGACCGATGGCGTGTTTACGTGAGGGCGGCAATGAACCTCCGGATTCTAAATAAATTTTGGTGCAGAGAGAGCCACCTTTCTTTTCGACCTCTGTTCCTCTCTCAAAGTGAGAGTCCAAGTTTCGCAATCGTGCAAAACAACCGGTAATATAACTGTTTTATACTCTGTACCAAAAACAGATAGTAAATTAACTGCAAGTTTTGTGACGCAAATTTTGTCTATTTCAATATCATTTAATCGTAACAATGTCCTGTGCTGAAGTACCATTTTCCTTGTAGCATGATATTTTCTTGGCATCAACTTTTATATTATCCAGTTTTTCTATAATATTACCGAAAACATTGGGATGAGATTTTTTTGCATTGAAATCTCTTTTTATTTATTTCCAATCTTTCTTGTTTTAATCTCAAGTCTGTCTATGTTTTGAGGTTACCTCCGTTAATGATGACGTCGTAATATAAAAAATGAATTCATTATAAAAGTCACTGCTTACATTAACAAGGCACATAGCCTTCGAAATTACGATTTTACTATGATTTCGAAGGCACTGATGACTTAATTTGGAATTAAATTAATTGACTTTATTTGAAATAGGTATTAGTTTGGTGAAATGTAAATGAATTAAATATGATTTAACTTCCGTATTTAAGTTAAATTGCAATTAGTTAATTGTGGATTAGTAACATGTTGGTGAAATTGGCCCTAAAAACATTTGACTACCAGCCGCGACTGGAAAAAGAGTTTTGGTGCGATTTTATTTATGAAGATGTCATATTTGGGACCTTTCCAAGTCTCTAGAGACATCCTCTTGAGATGGAACCTATTTGTAATCCAGAAAGGTAGGAGAAATCAGAGCTCAATACACAATCGCAAACTCGAAATCTTATTCACAGCAAAAGACAGAACCTCGCATCACCTAAATAACTTCTTTAAACTCACGACACTATTCAACAACTACATTAAAATGCTGCGCCTTTCTCTCTGAGAGAACTTAGAGGGGAACGAGACGTTATATTTGTACCTAGCATTTTTAATTAAAATTCCTGAGCGTCTCGCCATCTTTACCTACTCCTTCAGACGTGGGGAAGCATTTAAGATACGTTACTATGTTATAGGTTAACACACTACACGTTACCTTGGTTACGGATAAGCAAAGGCAGACGTCACATGCAGCGCCACAGGATGACGCGCCGGTTAACACACTCACCTGAAACAAATGAAACAGTACGTCACAATTTGTACAGCTGCGTTTAAAACGCAGTGCAAAAATATGATATAATCCCATATATTAATATACAAGTAGCGATTCACAAAGACCGTGTAGTATTCTAGCAACTGCCTGATATTATTGTGAAGAAAAAAGTTAATATATAGTACAGATACGGAAATAAAATTTGGAGCTCCATAATTGTGTTTCGCTTACAACACACTGCGCATGTGCAGTAAACAAGAGCCCCGTATATATGCTAATTGCGAACAGTGGTGCGAAATTGTTGCCTACGTACTATAATCACAGTCTACTATATACAGTCACGAAGCTTGAGTTTTGAGGGTGCTAGAAACAATAGACTGTGACTGTACTATTTTGCATTGCCTGTAATGAGGCGATATTAGCGATCGTAGTGGTGAGCAACTATCTAATGTTTGCATATTTACTACGTATTGAGCTTCGCGACTGTATATACTAGACTGTGCTATAATCACGACTCGCTCCAAATTTTAATTCCGTATCTGTACGTGTCCGATTTTGAATAGTTTTGGAAATAATCATGGTTTCTTTCTACCGTAACACAGATTCTTGTGAACTTCGCTCGAGTGTGCGTTCAGAATTATACTGTAATGCAAATAACTCAAATTACTTGAAACAATGGACTAAATATTTCATAAAATTTCACAACGAACTGAGAACTGGATCCACTATTGACAATTTTGTCTGATTTATTACTAGTATAAATACTACGTTGACGCGCGACTACGTGCATTGCTGTAGAAGATTGGGTCTTTGAAACCCAGCGTTAATACAAATTTTTCTGATAAATAGAAATATGAAATAATGAAAAATCTGTGGATTGTTTTACGCAATCTGTTACACAGGAAGGATATGTATGCTTGTCCCATTTTAAATATTGGCCAATAATTAATTATACTTAAATATTTAACTTTCATCACAAAACGCAACTTTCTTCGCAACTTGTTGATATGCATTTCATTTATGGAAGAGGAAAAGACAGTGGAAAAAAAGTTGCAAGATTTAATCAGTCAAAATATCATTTACGATGCCAACTAGCTTATACCATGTTCATGAGAAATCTCCAATGTTTGCAGGAACAGGTCGTCTGCAACCAAAGTTCAAAAGGATGGGCTTAAGTTTGATTCTAGCTGGCTGCACTAACATATTTAGGCTTGTAACTTTCAAATGGAATGTTTCCGGACAAATGTTCATATATGAAAGTTGTTCATAATTGTCTTCTCTATCATTCCTAAGAGTTTGTAACGTAGTCACAGAATCACCCTGTATACCGGTATCCTGTACATTCCGCCATCTTTCCATCGTTTTGGGACGTCTCTGGCTATTTGAAGGTCGTAGATTTCATTCCTTGGATATCTGCGTTCATTCCTCTCTTCTCTATTTTGGTTTCCGAAATATTTGATTGGATATCTCACATTAATCTAATATTTTAGTTTTTATAAGATCTCTCCTTTATCCAAAATTCTTCTTGAAATATTTATTTCGGTACTTTAACATAATTTTTACATTCTACTTATTTCGGGTCTTGTTTTAAATAGGAAGCGTGGCAGATTTATGTATTCTTGTTTCAGCAGGTTTCATTTGTATCTATGTGTTGTTCCATATACTGTATTATTAACTTAAGTCCCTTATTCTCTGGCGCCTTTTAGTGTCTGTTCTTTAATCCCATTATTCAAATCTCCCCAGGAAGTTATCACTGCACCCAGATAATTAAATGAACAAACTTGTTGAATGAATTTTCTATTGATTTTTAATCTACATCCCCGTGGGACTTTATTTATAGCCATGTATTTGATCTTATTCTTCTTCCTCTCAGGTACCGAGCCCACTGAATCACGATTTCATGCCACCGTTTATTTGCTCTTCCTAATGACCGTTTTCAAATGGGGGGGGGGGTCTTTTAATATTTGCTGAGGGTTTCTTCATCTGTCCATTTGCAGAGGGTTACATGCTTCTTCTCACTTTCTACGTATATTAATGAATGTAAATAATGTAGTTCTTTGTAGTATCAGCATTTTCTTTTATATCCATTCTGATACAAAGTGTTCGCAGTATACGTGCAGATATTTTAATATCCATTTTAAAAAAATGATTGTAGAACAACGTCCTATTTACTTTTTGCCTTGCTCTAATAGTTTTCCATAAAAGTGTCACGTATTTTACGGTCTGATGTTTTATGAACGATCGTACTATAAAACGCCTGACAGTTTAAACTATACGCGCATAACCGATGACCTGTACTCAAGCATAAACACAGTTTTTCTCAGTCAGTTAAGGGTCATTAACCTTGCAGAAAGCTCACTCGCCAACACTTGACTTAATTGAAGGAAGCTGAATTAGCCTATATTCATTTAATATATGGAACAATAAGAGAATCTGAAAACGTGGCAAGGGAGTTCTATTGGCTACAATTTCCAAATGGTGGGATTCCAAATAGTCAAATATTCGTCGTTCTGTACCAAACACTGCGGGATACAGGATCTCTTCGTCGATCGCAACGTGACATTATTTCCTTTCGGAAAGCGATAAAAACTTCTCTACGAAAAATTCTACAACAGTTAATAAAATATTGACTTCTGTCAACAATAATTGAGAGATTATTTTATTTCGCAAGCTTCTTTTATTTCCATAAAAACAATCTCTAAATGCGAATTTTTTTTTAATTCTTTAGTGATAGTATAGAAGTGAATTACACAACGTTTATAAAGCCTTTCTTATTCTGATCATTTATATATTACTTTCAATGCTTTTATTTCACTACAGTCTATGATTCTTTTGGGAATAAAAATGTAGGCTGTGTTCGAAATTCGAACGTATTACTATCAGCTCTTGTAAAATGGACTGCCAATACATACGGTTGACTAAAATTTCCCGGCCATGCATTCGTGACCCCGCTTATAAGATAACAGTCGAAGATGATAGGAAATAAATTGTTGAAAGATGTTTGCTTTCTGCACTTCGGGCGTCACTTATCAATGGAATCGGCCAGGTTATACAATGTGTCTTTTACACACGGATTTAAGAAACTGTCAGTCGTACATAGTGACAGAAAAATGGACTTTATCGACACATATTTTGTGGATGTCAAATCGCAGTAAGAGCAGCACTGTTGTTATTGTACAGTACACATCAATTAGTATGTTTTAAAACTTGGTTTGAAGTTCAATAACTCACAGCTGCGCGCATAACCGTACACAATTCGCTTGTGTTCTTGTGAAAGAAAACTATTTGATCAATCACTGAAAAAAGATCTAAAACGAAGTAATACAGCACTTGCAGTAAACAAAGAAAGAAGTAAAAGAATGAACCAATTATACGTAGAAGAGTCAATACTTTCGAGGACCGGCACTGTGGCACCTGCATGCATTGTATTTCAGAATGCAACTTACGTACGTATCAAATAGTGCTACGCACCAGAGTGCTGCAGAACAGCGCTTAGAACCGGTTTATATTCGACCGGTCGCAGATCAACCGGTGACGTTCGAATATCCGGCCTTGAAGCGGTTGCGTCTGGCTAGACAGATATATAGGACAGAATATCAAGCGCATTTAATCATACAGGAACTCTGATGGCATTTTGTAACTACACAAATGGAGTAACAATTGAAGAAAATTTACTTTTCCTAATTAAAAAAAAAAAAAAGTGTTAGCATGAAATTCTTAGGAAAATATTTGGGGATAAGAGGGATGAAGTTACAGGAGAATGGAGAAAGTTACACAACGCAGAACTGCACGCATTGTATTCTTCACCTGACATAATTAGGAACATTAAATCCAGACGTTTGAGATGGGCAGGACATGTAGCCCGTATGGGCGCATATAGAGTGTTAGTTGGGAGGCCGGAGGGAAAAAGACCTTTGGGGAGGCCGAAACGTAAATGAGAGGATAATATTAAAATGGATTTGAGCGAGGTGGGATAGAATGATAGAGACTAGATTAATCTTGCACAGGATAAGGACCGATGGCGGGCTTATGTGAGGTCGGCAATGAACCCGCGGGTTACTTAAAAGCCATAAGTAAGTTAGTAAGTAAGTGAGTGAGTAAGTAAGTAAGTAACTAAGTTAGCTTGAAATACGATTATAATTGATTAGACACTTTGGTACATTTATCTTCATAACTAATATATAAATCAACTAATGGACACCGGTAACTACAAAGGAAATAAGCGTAATGCATAGATCAGACCTGCAGAACTGTAGCGCCTGAGAGCGCCTTCTTTCCTCCCCTTTCTTACCCCACCCACCTTTTCTACATTTTAAATAATTAGGCCCATCAATAATTATACGTAAGTATTTAACCTTATTACCTTAATTAATAACTGAAGAATTGCAATTTACAGCGGAACGATGAAAATTATGCATTTTAATTTTTAGTGTAGATGAAATTGGTTTATTAACCTTTATTATTTAAAGAAAATGGGATAGCTATTGTTTTATCTTTATTAATTACAAGTGAATTTAAATCGAACCATATTTTTATTAATTTTAAGCCGTAATTTGCATTATAGCATCATCATTTCATTCAGACGCTAGATAACAACAGCATTTGATAAAGCGTCGTAGAATAACCATTAAAAACTATGGACATACTCTGTAGAGAGGTCGAAATATAATATTTTTCGAATAGAAAACTGAGGAAATGCAAAAATTGGAAATCTCAGATAAATCGAGACTACTTGAGACTTTATGTTTAATGATTGGGTACTGAAAACCAAAAATTAAGTCTACAAACTAATGAAGTATTTGAATCGGGGACCCATTCATTTAGAAATGAATTGAAAATGGAAAATTGTGCGATTTTCAGCTTCCGTACATGAAATCCAACCCCACAGTCTCAAGAATTATATAGCCGTAAAGTTAGCTTTTGCCAGCGTCAACCTTTATCGTGTGTAGGGGACGCGGTTCGGTTAAGCGACCTCGAAGCAGCCAGGAAGTATGTGCTGCTGTGTCTGACCACCAGGGGCAAAAATCCGGGACACGCCTCGATTGGGCTTCGTCCTACAGCTATCGCTCCATGGTCCGGACCCACATCACTGTCAAGGACCACAACAAAACTTCAATGTACAGTCACACGTCAACACACACACAAAACCGACATCAGACAGTTACCAGTGATAAATACTAGCTCAATCGTAGCCCAGTCTGCTAACGGCATATCATGAAATGAATCGAGATTCGATCCTGAAAGATTCTGCAATACTCACAGAAGACGAAAGATACTCTGGGGCAGACTTCTTCGAGCATTTCGTGTATCTGTAGCATTTTAATTCATCAAAAGTTGGTATAGCCTATAACAATATCGGCTTTAATCCTCAAGAATTCAACGATTCAACATGTTATATTCTTACTTTTATAAAAACTTGCACTAAATCAAACATACACAAGCAATGGAGCGTCCTGATTAACGTGTTCTAGAACTTCAAAGTTCTGTTTTCGGTTTTTCCTTCAAAATTA
This sequence comes from Periplaneta americana, assembly GCF_040183065.1. Lineage (NCBI taxonomy): Eukaryota > Metazoa > Arthropoda > Insecta > Blattodea > Blattidae > Periplaneta > Periplaneta americana. The sequence goes on along the minus strand of NC_091131.1, from coordinate 61,010,068 downwards.
TCTTCAGTCTAGTAGTCAAGACGAGTGGACAGTAGGATTTGGAGCTCGCATAACAACTCTCCAGTTCCGAAAACTGTCTATAGGCAGAAAGTCTACGTTTTCTGATCTAATAACAAAATGTTGTCCATTGTCGCCAAGTCTTATATATAATAAAATACCTTTTTTCTTTAGATTTAAGGATAAAAGAATATTACAAATAGAGAACGAACTATTCAGAAATATCATTTCTTTAATTGGCTAGTGTTCTGAAGCTAAAAGGTGTTGTTAATTGCTTTGTACTGATTTTGTTACTGAAGTTACATCATTTTTACGTATTTACCACAAAAACTGTGAAAAATCGTACTTCAGGAACTTGATTATTTACAGTTTAATTATGCATCCTAATGTAGAGTCTCAAATAATTTATAAGAGTTTCGTGATTTGTAACAATTGTTGTGATAAATGCGTAAGAAAAATGTGATTTTGTACTTAAAAAAAAGAATTTGTACGAAGAAGCTATGGAATTTACAACACTTTTTTAGCTTCAGAATACTAGTTAATTAAAGAAATTATACTCCTGAATAGTTCATTCTTTGAATAATTTCAAGGAAAAATTGTTCCAGGACCCTTCGCTTAGCGCACGAATGCTCTACAGATTGAGCTACCTCAGGAACTATAGACGACACCGTCACAATTTTTCCTTTTATATCCACACAACTCAAATGAGCTGATAAGACGCCAGAACCCAACTTAACAGGGCGGTAATGAACCTCCGGGTTCTCTAAAAGACATTTGTAATCATTGAACGCTTCACACAGAAAATGTTACAAGACAGTACCAGAGCGCCGTGACATAACGGCAACTTCTCCTATTTCTGTGTTTAGCATGTAGTCTAATCAGAGTGCTGCAGGCGTCTACAACAAAAAGTTTAATGATCGCATCTCTAAATGTTGTTATAGTAAAACCTGGGTTGAATGTAACCGAAGGAAAATCATTTAAATTACAATTCAGAAATACATATAAATAATGTTTGGAAATATAAGATCATTTTCGAAAGACTAGTAACCAGTTTAACAGAACATAGACAGCTGGGACCACTTAAGGTATTCTTTTAACTTGTCCAAATATGTTTTGATCAACGGCACGTGAGAACACTTCCGAGTTTTAATAATAAATGCACTGCCGTACATACATTTACTCGCACAATTAATTTTTTTCTGCAATCATGGAGACTTTAAGATATAAGGTATTATTATTATTAACTTATCATATCATACAAGTTTATTACAAAAATCTTATAATTTCAGTTTTTGTTTTGTTGGGTTTTACCTCAGCTTCTTTTCCAAATCTGACTTTGTCTTCTATCTAGTAGCTCTTTCTTTTAATGTCACATGATTTCTACACAGATACTGTGCTACTTGCATTATGTTTCCAAACGTTTGGAACATGTTCTGTGGGAAGAAGCTATGCTAGCATGTAAACGAAGCATGCTGACTCCGTATTCACCTGGGCTGTGTGAGCTCGCTGTCTTATCGGTACGAGTCTCGTAATCTTGAGACCACAGATGTAAACAGGCAGCGGTCTTCACTGTCAAGTGGTTTATATAGTCCCCGTATCCTGCAGTTGACTTTGAGGATTGTCGAAAATAATCAAAATATATTCAAAGTCATAAGATAAATTATGTGAAGTCAGATGAATTATTGATCAAAACAAACAAAAATACGTAAAATTAAAATATGATTTAAAAATTACTACTTACAAATCAATTGCGTAAAATGTATAATTAAGCTACTATATACATGTAATTAAATGTAGTTTTGCCAGGACCTGTGCGCAGTTGCGTACAAACCATGACTACGTAAAACTGGTAACATATAATTCAGGTCTTACTGTATTATACTTGTTATATTTCTTTACGAGACAGTTTTCGTGCATTCAACTATTCTCTATACTGTATAATTTCCTCTTTTTTATCTACACTACACCAGAATGTATTTAACAAGTTCAATCCAGTTGATAAGGGTTCGAATCGATGTAAGTGAATATTAATTTCCCTCCTTACAATAAATGGGTGTGTGCTCTCTGTTTTGTGATATTCTTATACAGTATAATCCTAAGCGAAGAGCTTGTATAATGTTAATCACAATATCAGCGAGTTCTCTCTGATGTTTAATGTTGGCTCATAATTAGACCTCGAATTTTATGTCCTTAAAAACTAACCTCCAGGCACCTAAAAAAAAGCTCTGAAGTTACAAAAATAGGCACTAAAATACCATTAGACACCTTAAAATACAATTGAGGCGGTATACGGAAAAAAGACATATGGAACTATGTGTCTGTTTTCCGCAGATCATTTCATTAAAACCGCCATTTTCCAGAGATTATAGTCTGCTAGTTTCATGGAGAAATCTTTAATATTGGGGTTGGTATGACCTGTTTCATGATATGGAAGAGCCCAAACTCACAAGGAATCAGAAGTCTACATATTTCAACAGTACTGCACCCTGAACTTAATGCATCCAAAGGGAATGATGATAGATCTCATTACAGATTCCTAACAAGACAAGACTTGGATTGAAAATATGTCGAATGAAGGTTAAATTCCCTTATACCAGTATGCTACTATGAAAGTGACCAATCGTACAAAGCATCAGAAGTGTTTTCTAACAGAAGAAGACAAAAATTGGATAGTAAAGATGTTCCATGAAGATTAAATTCACTTTTACCAGTATTATTGAGCTTAATAAATTATAAATGTTCTTGAAAAACTACATTTTAAATGATAATAATTATGTTATTTGGAAGAAGGGCACATACACCATTTAAATTTATTTCATTTTAATAAATTTATAATATTCTGATATTAACAATATAAACATATGCAATATTTTGGATGACGGTAAATAAAACAGTACTTTTTTTTTGTAAAAGGGACGGCGATATAAAAATTGAAACAATTAATATAACGTATTAAAAACTTCAAAAGCATTTTTCTCAGAATGCCATGTTGGACTATGTGGCCTTTTTCCGTACACCGCCTCAATTTCAGACAGCTAAAAATACGACTTTATGCAACTAATGTGCATTTATTAATGCTCAAACTACTATCCTACTAAAAATGCAATTAATTTATTAAGCATTACAGTATATCGTGACAAAAAAAGTAATAAATAAATTATTGTTGTTAGAAGCTTCACTTTTTACGCTTTAAATAAAATTATGAGTAATTATTAATGAATACATCCGCCTCATTGCTCTACGGCTGTTAAAGCATAATTAATAATATTGTAATTAAATTAATTAATTTACTAATGAATTTACAATTAACATATTATTCTTAACTTTTGGCGCTGCAATACAAAACAAGGATTCTCCCTTAATTTTCTGTTGCTAAAGTTTGCCTTTTCTTGGACAGATCCATTTATAAGCGGAAATAGATCTTTCCGATGGTACCGAAGTAATGGGTGCATATTTAAATCTATCAACATATTTCATGCCGATTCTTTTAGGAAAAAGTACATCCCACTCATTCATCACACTCCTACTGCCAGCTCAAGTTCTCAACAAAATCAGTCACTTTCTAGGAATATCTTCATTCGTACAAAACTAATACAAGGTTCTTTGAACAGAACGCACTCTATGATATTCAAAACTTTACCTTTCATTACTACACGAAAAATTAAAAACACTTATTAACAAAACATAAATAGACTTTCTAGGTTCTAAGACCGTAAAATAGGTTAAAATGGGCAAAAACGGGCTTTTAGGCACTATAAATTTCAGCAACATCATTCAAGAAATTAAATTACAATATCGCATAAAGAATAAATAATACTCTACAAAAACATCTCGACACACAAACAACACAAACAAATACAACCACACAGGCGGATACAAACTCAAATGCAACACCTGCAACAACTTCTATATAGGACAGACAGGCAGATCATTTCAAACACGTTACAAAGAATATATCACAGCCATAACAAAATTACAAAACACTTCCACATATGCAGAACACATCACAAATGCTAACCACACCTACAGAGACATCAACACAGACATGGAAATTCTACACATCTAACCAAAACGCCAGAAACTAAACACACAAGAACAATACGAAATATACAGACACACAAAAACACATCCAAATGAAATTCTCAACACACAACTCAATTTCAGAACACACACACACTCTTTGACTCCACATTACACTACACAAACACACCCCACAGGAAAGACAAACAAAAGGCGCCAAGACCAGCAACAACCAGTTCTGAAGATGACCGGTAGCAGGCTGAAACATGAAACGAGATAATATAACATTTAACACAAAAAAGACAAATAATACGTTTTCCGAATATAAATTCCCTTTCAAACGTTCATACTTTATATAAAACGTGAGGATACTTAACCAGTTTTAGTTCATCCCTATAGAAAAAAATAATAATTTAGCCAAAATCCAAGGTCTACAGTCATAACAGTGAGAACGGGAGAGATCAACGGCGCTGTAGTTTTGAACGAGATGACGAAATGTATAGACAAGCTGAAGGGAGAACGGTCAAAGAAACAGCTGCCTTGCATGTAATACTTGTCATGCTATTCGGAGTGGGATCGGTCGTTAATTATAGGTTCAATTCTAGAAACGATTTAAACGGTTAACATTTAATCCACAGAGTGCCATTACTACAAATATGGACGGAAAACAGAACATTAGGAGTATGACTGACATGTCTCTTTGTACTGCTTCAGACACACGTTTTATTGTCCAGCGCTCAGTCATGCTGCATCCAATTCATTTAAAATGCATCGAGTTAACTTCATTCCTCCACTGTGTTACGACAAGTTGTTACTTAGCGTTTAGTTCAAGCCTGCGCTTCACGAATGCGATTTTGAACTCCTAATGTGTACCTAGGTACAATTTATATGTCTTCAAGTTATTGAAATGTAGCAAAAGTATATCGATCACTTGGCCAATATCTGCGGAAAGTTAAAAAAAAACGTGACGCGTGGATTGTTCCGACACTAATGCATCCTATTGCATCTTATTAGTGTGCAAAGAACTCTCACTTGCTGCAAGAATATTTAAACCTTTTGTTGTTTTCACTTTATCCATCAGATGGCATAGCAGTAGCAGTGAATCTAGAGTTCTGCACAGACTCTGTGGACGTTTTCAATACCGTTTGCATAAAACGTGGCAATCTCATTGGTTCACATAAACTCTGTTTTATGTATGTAGAAAAATTGGAGAATGGATTCATAGAAAAGCATAGGACGGTCATAAAAATAAAATAAAATCGGGAGAGAATAAAATAAACAAAAGAGGTTTCGAATAAGTTTGCAGACAGAAAAATGACTAAATTTTAGCATGTAAAATGTACACAAGGCAGAAAATCGGATGAAAACTTCTTGAAATGGCGAAAAATGAAAGTACGAATAATACGAGACTAATTCATAAACATAATTTGAGTTACGTACTGTCTTAATTTTACTATTGATGCAATACGTTGCTAATCATACTGCATATATCTATATTTTCCGCCACAACTTTATCAATAGATTTATTACTGTTGCTACTTGTCGAATTAAAAAGTCGTAAAACATTAGTGTAACAGTATGGCAAAAATGGAGACTTCTGTATTAAGTTGTCAATTTTCTACACATACCACAAAATAAACGAGATAAAAGTGAGAGTTAAGTGGACAGCCACGGATACTCAAGTAGAAGTTCGGAAACATCGTTTTAGATACATACATACATACATACATACATACATACATACATACATACATACATACATAAATACATACATACATACATACACACATACATACACACATACATACATACACACATAAATACATACACACATACATACACACATACACACACATACATACATACACACACACACACACACACATACATACATACATACATACATACATACATACATACATACATACATACATACATACATACATACATACATACATACATACATACATACATACATACGTTACATAGTTATTTCTGATTGGTTTAGTCTGAATAGAATCATGTCCTCTAAATGCCATGTGGTCTTTTTTTAGTAGGTTACTTTACGACGCTGTATCAACATCTCAGGTTATTTAGCGTCTGAATGAGATGAAGGGGATAATGCCGGTGAAGTGAGTCCGGGGTCCAGCACCGATAGTTACCCAGCATTTGCTCATATTGAGTTGAGGGAAAACCCCGGAAAAAACCTCAACCAGGTAACTTGCCCCGACCGGGATTCGAATCCAGGCCATCTGGTTTCGCGGCCAGAGTGTTTTGGTCTTATCTGTAGATACTGTTAAGCCATATTTTACAGACTTTTTTAATTTAAGACTGTACATAAAAAGGCTGTAAGTGCCAATATCTTTGAAAATTAATTTTTCAAAATAGCCTATGTCTCTGGCTCAATACAGTAAGAAAAGAGGATAAGTTCTATTGTAGTTGTACTTAGAATTTCTCCAATAGATGTGCAAAATGTATGAAATTATATTTAAAGTTCCACAAGAAAGCCCTGTTTTCTAAGGGGTTTTCTCTCTTGCACATACTGTACAGCCTTTTCTATGTTCAGTATTCACTTTATGTATGGACTGTTGCAATGAATAGTCTGAATCTGCTCCCCTGAGAACGAGATCACTCTCTTTCAAGGAAGTGCTAGAATTTTTATAATAATAATAATAATAATAATAATAATAATAATAATAATAATAATAATAATAATAATAATAACAATAACAACAAGAAAAACAATTGAAAAGTTCAGAGCCATAGTGGGCCAAGCGCCATATATTAAAAACGAAGAAAAGAAGGTCTAAATTAAGTGATTACCATAATTTAACGAAACATATAGCAAGTAATATAAAGTATACACATTAAAACTAAATGATATGTCAATCTTCATTAAACTATGGTATTCAGTTAATTTTAAACCTTGCTTTCTCCATTGTTAATAAATGGCTCTGAACCCTTCAATTGCTACCAAGACTTGGTCAACAGCAAAAAGGGGTGTCTTAGAATCTAATTTTTATTCCCTTTATTTTACTGTCATTCCATACAAAGAAAAAAATTAATTAATACTGGTATTAAAGAATATTTTATAATAATTTATCATTAGGCGAATTTTAACAAATAGCAACTCATGTTATGTAGGCCTACATTTTATTTAATATACGGTGAAGAAGGTTTTCACATTTAAGTGTGTTTTAAATTTATTAATACAGCTGTAGGTACATCAGTCTCACTGCCTGAAATTCGATCCCGAAAGGAAAGGAAATGTCAGCCATCCTATAACTGCAATACAGTAGTAAGAAACGAAGAGCGTGGGGGCCCATGGCGACTATTCGTACTTTTAAACTATCTCTTTATACAACTTTTAAAAGTGAATAAAAATGAAGGACGATATCGACGTTCGTTGGAAGTAGCTGCATGTAACAAGAGTAACTGAATGGAAAGTACATTCAGCCCAGCGATTCGACTTAGTGGAGAATTTTTATGATGAACAGACAGGTGATGTTAGTAGACAGACAGATGGCTTTATTGAGTAATATTATGCTTACAGATGTTATATTATCATAATTATCTCTTAAATCCAATGCACGGATCTTCTGACCGTACGTGCTTTGTACCTAAAACAAGTCCTACTTTGTAGGTTTCACCCCCATCACCTATACTTACATCCAACCACTCTCCAAAAGAACACACAGATTAAAATAAAAATGGCACAAACAAAACACATTATATAATATATCCTAACCTAAAGGCATAAAAGTGTATAATTGAATATCCCTTCGTCAGTTCGCATCACAAACTTCAACAGCTGGAGTTCTAATCTGTCTCGCCATCAAGAGGAACAATCCAGTCTTTTGTTCCCATTCCCCATGAGGTCAAGACATGCAAGCGAACTCCTATTCTGACTTAGCATCGAGGGTGGTAGATATTTTTTCCGGATATGTTCCAATTCGACACGCTGTAATAAAATATATGTCCAGGAGTCCTTTTCTCCTCACAGTGGACAAAGGTGCTTTCCTTCTTCGTTGACAATTTTTGTAAGACAGTGGCTAGACGTGTTTCTCTTCTGTAGGGGCGTGAGCATTTATAACTATGATGTCGCACCATCTACCCTTAAGTACTAAATATGATAACCTGTCACTGATAAATTCGACCTTTTTTACTGCTGATTTTATTCTTTTATGAACAGAGAATCCTGTTCCTAATTGGTGATTATTGTTTCCTTCCCCATAATACAAGTAATCTCCTATTTGTGATATGCCATTCCCATCTAACCTAACCTCTTGTACTCCCACAAAGTCTATTCTATATCTAGCTAGTTCTTTTGCTATTAATGTTGCCCCTCCTGTTCTATAAAGACTAGTTACGTTCCAAGTGCCAAATCTCAAAACCTTATTCCTTTGCTGTGGTCGTGCCAGAGAATCAGTCCTATTCCGAGGCTTATTGTATGGATTCGTAACAAGCTGTTTTTTTACGGTGATGGGTTGTTAGCCCTTCGCCCAACCCCCAAGCTGGAGGACCACCCCTTATCGGCTGTCCACGACTGCTTATTCAATATATTCACAGCTACCCTCCATATCTGGAGGCCGTCTCCTCTATCCGCAACCTGAGGACGCGCCATGCCGTGATGGCAAAAAATCTGAAAGTTAGAATTTATAAAACAGTTATATTACCGGTTGTTCTGTATGGTTGTGAAACTTGGACTCTCACTCTGAGAGAGGAACATAGGTTAAGGGTGTTTGAGAATAAGGCGCTTAGGAAAATATTTGGGGCTAAGAGGGATGAAGTTGCAGGAGAATGGAGAAAGTTACACAACGCAGAACTGCACGCATTGTATTCTTCACCTGACATAATTAGGAACATTAAATCCAGACGTTTGCGATGGGCAGGGCATGTAGCACGTATGGGCGAATCCAGGAATGCATATAGATTGTTAGTAGGGAGACCGGAGGGAAAAAGACCTTTGGGGAGGCCGAGACGTAGATGGGAGGATAATATTAAAATGGATTTGAGGGAGGTGGGATGTGATGGTAGGGACTGGATTAATCTTGCAGAGGATAGGGACCGATGGCGGGCTTATGTGAGGGCGGCAATGAACCTTCGGGTTCCTTAAAAGTCATTTGTAAGTAAGTGGCTAGACGTGTGAGCAATAAAAACAATTATTCAGTTAAACAGTTCTATGAAAGTGTCGCCCTTGCACTGCAGTAATTGAAAGGGAGTAATCTTCAGAGTCATTCTGGGACATAATTTTATTGTACTTTAATTGCAGCTTTTTATAATAAATAAATACTTCGTGCTATGGGAACGTGGACAGTAGATAAGCAATAATTTCAGTACTGTTTATTTTGGCGCATACGGTATTATAGAAAAACAATCAAGAGTTGTCACGATTGACGATAAGTCAACATTATTGTGAGTTCTGTTTCGGATGCAATCGACAGCCAAGAAATATATTACATATATATTTATATATATATATATATATATATTTTTTTTTTTTTTTTTGCACAAGTACAGGACTCAAAACGGTATTCTGCAGTGGAGAACTTCATGTGAAGAAGCGCCAAGTCCTAATGAAAAGACCGCGGCTACTTCAATATCAGCAGATTGGAGGGGGACTGCTGCACAGTCTCTCCGGATATATATCAAGTCCGCCACCTTCCCGTCCGTGTCGGTAACTCCATTTTAAATTATATCACTAAGCACTGTACGCCGATAGCAAATCCAGTATAATGATAGGCAAGAATCACAATTCACAGCCCACTGATTCGAAATGTCGACTGTTAAGAGACCACAAGAGACATGAGAACACATCAAAACAGCAGAACGCATCAGCACAACCATTATTACTTCAACATGAATGAGAATTTTCCTTTTTCCGATTTCAGCATTCCATCTCTAATGTGAGCTAATGAATCTTTCTTCACAAATTTTATTTCTGTTAATTTAAATTGTCATTTTGGCGTAGGTATGTTACAATCGGGGGAACATTGTGAATTTGCAAATATACATAGGCTATATATATATATATATATATATATATATATATATATATATGAACCGTAAGTAATATAATTAATTTCAGGGGATTATTCTTTGAGACATTTCAAACGATAAAGTTTAATACAATTTCGACCGTTTTTGCTTTCTTTTCGAGACAAAAACTGTTTTTTATTAAACATTTCACAGGGTGTTTTGGGGAAGCCATTGATTTAATTCCCCATATTCTCAGTCCATTTAAGAGAGCAGTGTATTATGACGACAATAAATGATTAAAAGAATTTTAGTTTTGTCCTTTAAATTTGCCGAAATTTGATCCGAACAAATGTATCATTTCGTTTTCAAAATAAATTTTAAGATGTCACATTTCTTTCGATAAAATTTGCTGCACCTTTAAAGGACAAAATTAAAATTCTTTCCAAAATTGTATTCAACTATTTGTTCGAAATATCTAAAAAATAATAATAATATATAATAATAATAATAATAATAATAATAATAATAAAATAGTAGCTTCACAAAAATGATTTGATTTTTTTTACTAAACTTTACTTTTCTATACGTTCTCGGAAATTTAAAAGTCAGTGGATTCATTCAATCTTAAAATATCAGCCGCTATTAGCTCTATTAACTGTATTAAAAGTGCATAATTTTACGATATCCCCTTCAACGGCCTGATTTCATAGTGCTGTTAGTTAAAAAGATAACCAATCAATAATTAATTAATTACTTTAAGTACATATGTTATATTTAAGTACTCAAATAAGTAAATAGAAAAATATTAAAATTAATACAATATTTATTCATTTATTTATTTTTTTATTTATCTATTTATTTATTTACTTATTTACTCAAATAGGCTTGAATTAAACAATTTGTTACAGTCCTAATCTACTTTTGACTCCTCAGTATCGGCTGCTAAGACTGTCTTTTGTTAGTGATGGGTAGTTCATCAGGTGGTTTTCGTCCATTGCCTCATCTCGGTCACTCAATGTACATATAGGGCTTGGTTCGATGCCAATGTGGTGCAGGTGGTTTGTTACATTATCATGGCCTGTAGGCAGACGATATGTGTCTATGGACGAAACTCTAGTACACATCTTGAGGAATCTGAAACTCTTTTAACGGTTTCCTTGCATTCTTTCTGTGATGTCCTTGTTAAGAGTTGGTTTTCAGTGCTCGTTTTAAAGATTCTGTGAATATATCACTTTGCTGTACGCAATTTTGGTATGTTGCATATCTGTAAGATGACTGAAGCTTTCTTAGATAGAACATCAGCGATCTCACTATCCATGTATAGAAATGTCGAAGACAGACCTGTATTGGCCAATTGCTCCGTATTAGAAATGAATACCATATTATGTGATTTTGTGAAAAACATATTTTGTACATCTATTTAAACTATACTTACGGCTTTCAAGGCACCCGGAGGTTCATTGCCGCCATCACATAAGTCCGCCATGGGTCTCTATCCTGAGTAAGATTAATCCAGTCTCTACCATCACATCCCACCTCCCTCAAATCTATTTTAATATTATCCTCCCATCTATGTCTCGGCCTCCCCAAAAGTCTTTTTTCCTCCGGCCTCCCAACTAAAACTCTATAGGATGCATTTCTGGATTCGTCCATACTTGCTACATGCCCTGCCCATCTCAAACGTCTGGATTTAATGTTCCTAATTATGTCAAGTGAAGAATAAAATGCATGCAGTTCTGCGTTATGTAGCTTTCTCCATTCTCCTGTAACTTCATCCCTCTTAGCCCCAAATATTTTCCTAAGCACCTTATTCTCAAACATCCTTTACCTCTGTTCCTCTCTCAAAGTGAGAGTCCAAGTTTCACAACCATACAGAAGAACCGGTAATATACACTAACTGTTTTATAAATTCTAACTTTCAGCTTCTTTGAGAGCAGACTGGATGATAAAAGCTTCTCAACCAAATGATTTTTAGTCGGTTATTTAACGACGCTGTATCAACTATGTTATTGAGCGTCGATAAGATTGGTGATAGCGAGATGGTATTTGGCGAGATGAGGCCGAGGATTCGCCATAGATTATCTGGCATTCACATTACGGTTGGGGAAAACCTCGGAAAAAACCCAATCAGGTGATCAACCCAAGCGAGAATCGAACCCACCGCAACTTCAGATTGGCGGGCAAGCGCCTTAACCGACTGAGCCACGCCGGTCGCCTCAACCAAATAATAAGAGGCATTTCCCATATTTATTCTGCGTTTAATTTCCTCCAGAAGTATCATTTATATTTGTTATTGTTGCTCCAAGATATTTGAATTTTTTCACCTCTTCTAAAGATACATTTCCAATGTTTATATTTTAATTTCGTACAATATTCTGGTCACGAGACATCACATATTTTTCTTCTCGAGATTTACTTCCAAACCTATCTCTCTACTTGCTTCAAGTAAAATTCTCGAGTTTTCCCTAATATTTTGTGGTCTATTTAAACTATACAATTTGTAAATGAAGTTGGATACCTTACTTTATGGTATTATAAAAAAAAAACTTTTTTGTATAAACTCTAGGAGTCAAAAGTTTATGTCCTTATTTCAGAAAAATAGTAAACCATTTAATTTATGCATATCTTATGCATGACAGTTACAATAAAACAAACTGTCGAAGGGAATATTACAAAATGATAAATAGGCCTAAACTTAACTGTTGCGAAATACGTAAAACGTGTGAGAAAATGTGTCAGATTTGTGACACAGATTACATTCTAAACATTATTATTTGTCTAAAATATATGCACAAAAATAGGGTAGATTAAATTTAAGTAGGCCCTACCGGTATCTATATATATAATTTGAACTGGTAATGGAAATTACGGGAAAACGGCTGAACGGACTTTAATAAATGACCCCTCATTTTGAAGCTTGGAACCCAAAGTTTTTCGGAAAAATAGCAGTTTTCAGTGAAATTTCAATTTTCCTACTTCATTTTCCTTTTTTCCAAAATCCATCTTTCGTCAGTTTTGAGAACTAATTAATTGTATTCACGGCCGACTTGATGTTCGCTTCCTTAAGCGAAGTGAGCATCAAGTCGGCCGTGTTGCATTTCAGAATAAAACAAAACACACACTAAAATAAACAATAGGCTATTACACGAAGGCCATGACCTACAGGATTGCTGACATAGAGTTCAGAGGGCTTAGATTCTTTCCCATCATAATGCCAATATGTCGATCTTCATTTGTGCAATTTTTTTCATAACGTATAAAAATAATTTACAGGTCTGATTCTCTGGTCTGTAGTTTTCCGAGTACAGCTATGTATTGGATATTAAGAACTACAAAACTTAAGAATGTTTGATGACATTATTACCATTAAAAATGAAATATTATTATAGTTAATGCAACACATAATGCTATACTGATATATAAAAGTGAAACCTTTTGGAACTTTATGTAAGTAGACGCAGAGAAAGAATATTTTATATTAGATCTTCATTTCTATAATATACTGAGTAACGGCTATAGGCCTATATAAACTTATGTTACTGAAAACTATAAAACTTATGTAAGGTAACAATATTGTTATTAAAAATGAAATACTTTTACAATTAATAATCAAGTGGTGTGGGTCCTTTTCATATATTTAATGGCAGTGTGATATAGATATTTATATGTCTGATTCTCTAACTTTCCTTGGTAGTAATTGAGTCATGCTTCCTATTTTAGCTGCGTCTTTAAACTACATCAAAATTAATTTCATATTTCTTTGATTTAGTTGATTAGATTTGTGATTTTTATGGATTTAGTTTGCAGCAATTGCTGCACACGCCACTAGTATGATATACTGTCAGAAATATTACGTGCGATTGGACTACGATTATAATTACGTATTATGAGCATGTGACAATCGTAAACTGAAACAAAGAAAATAAAATCTAGATGATAAAGTTTTAGATTAGAGTCCTTCTAAGCAAGATTATTAAGCTGCTGCCGCAGCACGAAGAATAAGTGAAGTCGAGGGTGAAAGTGTCGTTACTGAGCGACTAGCATAACGCGATGGTACCAGCGTTACATTAACGCAGAAGGAGAGAGTAAAGATTTACAAAGTCCTAGAAGACCTAAAGGTCTGGAATATTGAGAATACACGCGGAGTTTTAGAAGAAAATCCATAAAAAAAGTAGTAGGGCTAATCGTAGGTTCTCACAGAAGAGCTTTGAGCTTCAAAACATACAATACATAGCCACATTAAGACGCTTAGAAAATCAGACATTGTATATTTGTACCACATGCATTGACACTTGAATAGTGGTTAGCTATCATCAGTTATCGCTGATCCTATGGATAATAGATTTCTCAGGAAAATTGTCACGTGATAAAAAAAATGTGTATATTACCACAACCCCGATATCTCAGAACAGTAGCTAAATTTCCGTCAGCCTTCCAAAGTCGTCGGTTCCGCCCCAAAGTAAATGTGTGTCTGGTGAAATGCTGAAGGAGTGATTCACTGTGAGTGTGTTCCAAAAGGACGTGCAGTCGATGCCGATCTGTATTCTCAACAATTACAGTAGAAACAGTTCCTGAAGTTTTGAGGTACCCGTCGTTAGTTAATCGAAGTACAATTCTCTTGGAACAGGATATTGCGAGGTCTCATACTCCTCGAACAACCCTGCAAAAATAAATCCAGGAATTGGGAGAAATTGAACAGTTATAGTCCTGATGCTGTGCGTAGATTTCCATATATTTCGATCCATGATCCACTTTCTGCGTGGAAAAATTTCCAAAACTGGGAAGCCGTTGAAATGGGTACCGTATCACGGAATTCTTCGCATCAAAAATCAGGAACTGGTCTTTATTTTGAAGATTAGATTAATTTCTTATCACAACACACCTCAACTATAGTGGCATAAGTCAGTTTCCACAAACATTTTTTATTAATTTATTGACAACTTACGGAACATCTGCTCGCTTGGGAAAAGAGACATAAGTATTTCTCCCATTACAATAATTCATGCAGAAGAAAATCAAATCGACATAAACCAGTGTGAAGACAGTTTTTTTTTCCTTCTCAAGTAAAATTAACATTTTTGACTTGTGCCACTTTTCTCGAGCACTACAGATATATTTCCCTTATGTTATGTAGGCTAACTGATTTTGATTATATGTAATTTCCTATTTTATTTTATATTCTCCTTATATTGTGTAACTGATCTTGACTATTTGTAATTTTCTACTATATTTTCTGTAATTTCTAAAGTGTCTTCTTTTGTGTTGTTTTGTAATCTATCACATAATTTTGTATTTCATGTAGGCTAAGATTGCCTATATCGCACCACTTTAGCATTTATAATTTTTATTGAACAATACAGTTTTTATTTTCTGCATTCCTTTACAGAGATACATTCCCAAAACATTTACCTTTCATGTAGAAAAGAATCCTTGAATTTGATTTAACATTTTTTAATTACAATGACATTTTCGAAACACATGTCAGTGGTGCCATTGAGGCAACTAGTATCCTAAATAGCACCTGCGGTTTCTTAAATCGCACCTCTTTATCTGCAGGGAACAGGATGAAGGAAAGCTTTTAATATTGAACATATTGAAGAGTATTTGAATGAATAATGTAATAAATGCAAATTACAAGTTTATTTAAATTAATGAAAGAGAGTAACGCATCTTCAAATGAAATTGACAAAATAGAGCGTAAATTACGTAACATTTAAACTTTCTGAATGCGTTTTTTTATTGTTATACATTTGCCATATGCTTCACCAGTCAGTTCAGACTGTACACTGCGTCACCTCTTCTCCACGATTATCTCGAAGCCACCTAAGAACTGCTTCATGATATAGCTGTCTGAAATGATTTGAAGATAGAAACATCTAAAGGCTGCGCCTATGAGTATTATGACGAGGAAGCTGAAACAGGAGCATACCATTTTCCCGAGATAATCTAGCTTCTAAATTTTTGGAATGGGTCGTATAGGTGGACATACAGAAGCAGCACTTTTTTCTATGGCGGTTTGAGTGGCAAATAAAATGTTTGAGCTATTCGACAAATAGTTCACTGTTAATGTAACCTGACTCAGAGCAAACAAACAACGATCCTGGAGGAGCACCAACTGATAATGAAGGATGCACTGTTTGACGTTTAAAAATTGTCACAAGTGTCACAAAATATCTGGTGCGCTTATACAACACACACTTGTTGTATTAACGCCCTTTTCACCACTTGATATTGCACCCACCTGATGCATTCCTAGTTCAGTTAAAAATTTTGGAGCCTTCTTTTATAAGGTTAAAATTGCTACAGTTGCTCATATCGCACCGATGCGAATTAGGCACCTACAAAGTGGTGCGAATTGAGAAACTACGCCATAAGTTATTATTTCCTTCATTCTAGCCTATAATCACCACATGTTCGAAAATCGTACTAAGTTAAATGTTCTTTAATATTTCTTTTAACCAATAACATCTTAAGATTATGGATTCCTTTGCATACAAATCCGTTATTTAGTTACAAAATGTTAGCTAAATATACATCCATCTGAGCGATTATATTAGATACACTATCACCATGCTGCTGGCACAAAGAAGTGGCAGAAATCAAGTGGCATGGTGGAAGTTCATATGGTAGATTGTAACAATACCACTAGATGCTACACTACTACAGTAACTTGTTTTAAACTAGCAGTGGTGCGATTTAGGAAGCGGTGCGATTTATGCTACTCTACCCTATATTATTGAAACCTGATTGAGTAGAAGAGAAGACCTTATGGCCTTAACTCTGCCAAGCAAAATAAAACTACTACTACAACAATTAAAATTTTGCTCCAAAGCTAACATTACTTATGTTACGGTATCTGTAAAAGAGCATTTCTGTGGATATGTGATAATTTATAATCTAATGAGAATGTATAAAGAAAAGCGAAAAAGTATATTAAATGTAATAAAAAATGTAAAAAAAATAGTAATCAAAGTTTTGAATTGCAAGTTCTTTTCAAGAAGGTTGTAACATCTCAAAGAAGGAAGGGCAATGCGTTCTTCTTTGAGTTCGTGTTTTCTATTAGACAGTTCTGTACTTTTCGCATCGTGATTTAAATCCAGCTTTCTGCATTAACATACAAACTATCTGTGCATGTGAATCGGTATTCCAGGGCATCGTATTTCACATTTTTGTCTCGAACTGTAACAATGACTCTTATTAGCCCAATAACCATATTCTTTGCGGTTGCATAACAATTAATCTACTTCAAAACTTTCGTCTCATATGAATAGGGAAGCCGCTTTATTACGTATTCATGGCGTGAGATTCCATTTCTCGTTGCCTGGGTTACCGCTAATCAGTCGCGCAACTGTAATCCGAAGAATCTAGTATCGAATCCCGAGACGACTGCTATTCAATGAATCTTACACTTAGAGCTACGATTTGCCGTGGTAATGAATCAAACATTTACACAAAGAACAGAATTTGTTAATGTTTATGCACAGTGTCATAATTGTGTTAGTTTACAATACGAAATCAGAAAGAAAGACTGCTAAAGTCATAAAATATACAGGATGGAAGTGAAATAATCCTGTAGATTGAAAGGGATGATAGGGTACACTTCAATGAATAGAAAGCCTATAGGTCTAATACGTTTTATGATTAAATGCACGGTTGATTAGAAAATTGAGTTGGAAGTTTCAGCAGTCTGGCAACATCGCCAATAACACAGTACTCTTTCTTCTCGTAATGAAGATGTAAGAGATCAAAACTCAGGTCTGTCTGCCGTACTAAACTACCTCCCATCTCTCTTTCTGACAAGCTGGTCGCATCGGTCAGTGACTTCAAATTAGTGTTTTTAAATTAAATTCACACGAAAACCGCCCATGCTATTGAAATACAGTACGAAAAAGGAGTAAATGATTCCTTACTAGATTTCCTATCGATATGGACAAAAATCACGATCCTACTAGCATTAGGTACCGAATAAGAGGGTGTTAAACATTTGGGGGGGGGAGAAACATTTTTTTTTTCTGAGAAAACTATGGACTTTTCACCAATTGGTATTACACATTGTTGTTACATATAACATGAGCAATTCGCTCTGAAAATCTGCATGGTTATTTCACTTCCACCCTACACAGGGTGTTTCCGAGGTGGTGTTACAAACTTTCAGGGATGATGGCGAAGGCACATGTATCAATTTGAGATAAGGAACCCTGGTCCGGAAATGACCGAGTCGAAAGTTACAAGCAAAAATAGTTTTGTGGAAATGAAATTATTGTATTCCTCTGTACACCCTATTTAGGTGTATTTATCTGTATATCTTACACATACTGTATTCATCTGACGTTATTTACGTTGGCTACTTAGAGTATTCCATTCAGTGCGCTGTCTGAGGGATGGGGACAGGAAACTACACTAAAGCAATGCAGATCTATACAGTGCGAATAAAAGTATGTAGGCTAATACTGTTTGTAGCTTTTCTATTTTAAAATTTTATGAAGAAACTCTATATACAAAAGTTGTAGGGGGAGATCTAACATAAGTATTAAAAAAACTACGTTTTTCATTTTACAAAGATTGCCAAGGAGTCTTATTTTAATTTCACTACGTATTTAATTTCCCATTTTTGGATTCTTCATGTCTTCAAACGTACAAAATACAGACACGTTATTTTAAAAACAAAGAATAAATTAAATTACAACATCGCATACAGAACAAATAATACTATACAAAACCATCTCAACGCACAAACAAATACAATCACACAGGCGTATACAAACTCAAATGTAACACCTGAAGAACTTCTACATAGGACAGACAGGCAGATCATTTCAAACACGTTACAAAGAACACATCACAGTCATAACAAAATTACAAAACACTTCCACATATGCAGAACACATCACAAATGCTAACCACACCTACAGAGACATCAACACAGACATGGAAATTCTACACATCCAACCAAAAAGCTAGAAAATAAACACCCCAGAACAATACGAAATATACAGACACACAAAAACACATCCAAATTAAATTCTCAACACACAACTCAATTTCAGAACACACACACTCTTTGACTCCACATTACACTACATATACACACCCCCACAGGAAACGAAACAAAAGGCGCCAAGACCAGCAACAACCAGTTCTGAAGAAAGCCAATAACAGGCCGAAACATGTTAACCAGGTATAGTAAAATCTAACACGAGAAAGACATATAATATATATTCCGAAGTGATATAGTGTTAAAAAGTTGTGTAATCAAGATATATATTAAAAAAACACGTTGATGGCTTACAAAATGGATATGAACCATTGAAATTTAACTACAATATTAAAACAAGGCATAGAATATAAAGAAAGAAAAATAATTAAAAATAATTGAACAATGTTCTAATTGTGTCAAGTTTTGATATCACTTCACAGAATATGTTTAAAATGGCTCCCACTCACTACCTAACAATGCATAAGTCTGTCTTGAGAATTTTTACAATTCTAATTCTTTGTTTTAGTTCTTCCTGGTCTCGTGATCGGTCCTGGTAGACTCTCCGATCCAGACAGCAGGCTAGTGGTGCACCTTCCCACTTAAAGTCGTCTATAAAATATGTATTTTTAAATGTGTTTAAAAGATAATAGGATCAAAATTTGTCATGTAAAATAATTATTTCTGGGAAATCTAAGCGCAAAGGAACAAAATAGTAGAGGAATGTTCCATACATAATATCCCCAGAAATCTTCCCTTTGAAGGAGTGTCATTGAACATCCTGTATTAACGACTTATTTAGAGTATCGCTCAGAAGATAACACTGACGTAATCATCTTAAGTTTTATGACATAACATCTATACAAGATGCAACAATTAAGACTTAGCGGGTAGCTATTTCAGTTTCTGAGGTAACACCAACACTTTTCTTCCACCTCCTACTCATTTCACTTATCATTTGCAATATTTAAAAATAAATGCTTAATTGAAGTCATGGGCGTACTAAGCATCGCCGATGCTGATATTATAACAGGATTTAAGGCTCGAGGTAGCGGGTCCTGGGATTTATCAGTTGTCGTCTAGGAATGGGACCTGGCTGTTTGAACTAGTAGCGAGGACTACAGGTAGAGAGCATCTACCTTGTAACATCTCTCTCATCAACATCCAAACATGTGTTAGGATACGTGGTTCGTTACGGACTCGATCCATCTTTTTGCGGGACGTCCTATTGATCTTTTCCCTTGCATTCTGCAACGGAGTATCATTTTTAGGATTCTGCTGTTATTCATCCCGTTGACATGGTTTATCCATTTTTTCTCTGTGTCCCTGTACATTCTAATACTGGTTTGATCTGAAGTTCATTGAGGACGTCTTCATTCCTCTTGTGGTCTCATTTAGTGTAGCCTGTCGTTCTCGTGGGTGCAATGCGTTTGCGCCAGATTTATTGTTTATTTGCAATTGAAAAGTATGGTCATATTTAAGGGTAATGAGTTTGCGTCAACGACTGTTTTGGGTAAGAATTTTCATTTTTCTTGAGTTGGTAGAGCTACTAGTGCACGATACCCACGTGTTTTGTTTTATTAGTATAATTGAGTGGTAGGATATAAACATTATGAGGGAGACTAGTGACTAAAGTCGACGGCAATTCGGAAGGCGGTAGTCTGCTAGCTTTTGCGTCGAGAGAGACACAGATAGAGAGAGCAAGGCAGCGTACAACATTGCCACATCGTACTTCACGCGCACGTGCAATACAAATAGCGCAGGAGAGAATTTAAATTATCAAAAGACAATAATGACCTTAGCTGTTAATTACTGTAAGCTAAAAATGTGTTCTTAATTGCTTTGTACAGATTTTGTTTTTCAATTTTTAACTAAAAATGACATTACTCTTCCACACTTATCACAAAAATTGTTACAAATCATACGACTTTAGGAACTTGATTCTTTACAGTTTAACTATGCATCCTAATGTACAGTCTTAAAGAATTTACAAGAGTGGCGTGATTTGTAACAATTGTTGTGATAAATGCGTAATAAAATATAATTTTGTAGTTAAAAATCGAAAAAAAAAATATATATATATATATTTTTGTACGAAGCAACTATGGAATTCACAACACATTTCTAGCTTCAGAATACTAGCTAATTAAAGAAATGATAGCCTACTTCTGAATAGTTCATTATTTATCTGTAATATTCTTTTATCCTTAAAACTCAAGAATAATGGTATTTCACAAACAACTTCAAGTTAGTGTAATTCTGAAAATATTGAGATTAAAACAAATGTTTATATGACATTTTTTGCTCAGAATGTCTTCGGAAATAAGCTCCGTAAGGGACGGTAAACCCTTGTGAATCACTCTGTACAAAATATTCAGTGATGATAATATAACGTCGTTCCTGCAATAACTTCCATGTGCAAAATATAAAATTGTTCAGTAGGAAGAAAAACACATTTATTCATTCTATGGCAGTAGTACATAGGAGGCTGTGAATTCTTATATTTTCGAAAGAAAGAAATATAGTTACATATAGGAGATTTTATTATTTGATGTATCACTATTTAAGTTATTTAATAGAGCAAAAATCTGAAAATCTGTCACATAGGCGTTATTGCAGGATCAACGACGATAAACTAAAATGCTATTGTTTACCCTAGTAAGTATAGCAGGTTTTGTCACTGGTCAGAGCCGAGACAGAATGGCCCGTCTGTCAGCATCAAACTTACAAACGGGCCACTTGTACTGGAATAATCATCGCATATAGGCTGCACAACAGATCAATATGAACTCAAGTGCATGGATGTATCTCAGGTCTGGACCTCGGAACGCCAAACAGCCGATGTATTTGCTATTTCTAATACGTAAAATTCTAGTTCTGTTTTCCATATAATTCGAAATATGTACACTATTTTTATTATTATATAATATTTCTAATGTTAACTTCAATAAAAGAAGAAGTAATCTAATATAAGCACTACTTACGTACTCATAATCTATTAGTTACGCCTTATAACTAGTAATCCTGAAAATGGTCTACTTGGTATGAGCTGTGATTTGGTACACTGCTAGTCGAGGTGGGTTGAGAACCCTTGATATAGACTCGTTGGTAACGTCTCTATCGGAATTCGGTTTTATTCCCTGTAGGAAGGTAACGATTTATCCCCCTCTCATCGGAAATGTATACACAGTCTGTGTGTATCCTCTAACTTGAGAATGCGGTGTCTGCGACATTCTAACCACATCGCAAGAGAGATCCGATATTTCATTCATTCATAGTGTCCTGCCCAAGGGTAGGTCTTTCACTGCAAACCCAGCTTTCTCCAATCTTTCATATTTTCTGCCTTCCTCTTTGTCTCAGCATATCGTCGTTGTTCCTGCAATAACTCCTATGTGCAAAATATACAATTTTTCAGTAGGAGGAAAAAATACATTTATTATCCTATGGCAGCCGTACATAGAGGACTATGAATTCTTATACAGAGTGATTCATTATTACGTGTAAATACTTTGTGTGTAATGTAGAGGTGAAACTAAGACTAAAACGTTCTATACAACTTTTTCTTAAAACCTTTAATTCCAGAGTTAACGCAATTTTTCGTGGAACGTGCGCTCCCAAACAAAGAAAGGATAACATGCCAAATGTAAACTAATTATTACTTTCGTACAGTGCATTTGGACTTCAATACAAAAATAACCAAAGTCACTAAATCCATATCCTCGGCAGTCCACTTATGCCAGTTTTGTGAACTAAAACCAAACACAGTAAAGAATATAAAGCAATTTCTTCTAGACTTTACACATTTGCACAATTCTTAGTGTAATGCATGTTCAAAGTGCTGTCCCTCAATTTGAAGAAGTCCAGAGGGTTCATGTCCGGTGATCTGGCTGGCCAAGGAGTTGGCCCTGCGCGGCCTATCCATTGACCTGGATACGCAGCATTGAGATACGCCCTTACGTTGCGGCAGTGATGCGCAGGAGCACCATTGTGCATAAACCATAAGTTCACTCGCGTTGGAAAAGGGATATCATGTAGCAGACCATGCAATTCTCATTCCAAGAATGCGCGGTAGATTTCCCCAGACAACCGCAGAGGTGAACTCGAGGTCCGAGTAACTGATTCCCCACAATGCCACACCAAATGTGTGGGAGAACAGTAATGCCTATGCAGTCACTATGACGTAGGTGCCATCTACTGGAACTCTGGAATTAAAAGTTTTGAGAAAAAGTTGTATAGAACGTTTTAGTCTTAGTTTCACCTCTACAATACACACACACACACACACACACACAAAGTATTTACACGTAATAATGAATCACCCTGTATTTTCGAAAGAAAGAAATATAATTACATATAGGAGATTTTATTATTTGCTGTATCACTATTTAAGGTATTTAACAGAGTAAATATCTGAAAATCGATAAATATGTCACATATAGTTATTGCAGGAACAACGACGATATGATCCATATATCTTATCATCTGATAACTTATTCTACCCCGAACTCTTCTTCCGTTCACCATTCCTTCCAGTACATCCTTCAGTAGGCAGTTTCTTCTCAGCTAGTGACCCAACCAATTCCTTTTTCTCTTCCTGTTCAGTTTCAGCATCATTCTTTCTTCATCCACTCTTTCCAACGCAGCTTCGTTTCTTATTCTGTCTGTCCATTTCACACGCTCCATCCTTCTCCATATCCATAGTTCAAATGCTTCTAGTCGCTTCTCTTCACTTCGTCAGTTTCAGCATCATTCTTTCTTCACTCACACTTTTCGACACAGCTTCTCCGATATTTATGAACGACTAACGTTGGTTCATAATCCTCACAAGAAGAATGGGGCAAAGAATTCAATCTTTAAAGTTAGATGACGATGATAATTGAAGGGTTCAGAGCCATAGGGGGCCAAGCGCCATTTATTAAGAACGGAGAAAGCAAGGGTTAAAGTTAAGTGAATACCATAGTCTAATGAAGATTGATATATGATTTAGTTCTAATGTGCACACTTTATATGTTTCATTGAATTATGGTAAACACTTAATTTTAACCCTTGTTCTTTCCGTTTTTAATGTATGGCGCTTGGCCCATTATGGCTCTGACCCCTTCAATTATGATAATGATTAGAGTTCAGATGTTTATAACATGTCATATTTTCCCCTTTTCTTATTTCCACTCTAAATTTAAATTATTAAGGATGTCTTAACATATTCTGATTCAAATTACATGCCTTTTATTGTTCATAAAGTATAATATTTAACCTCTTTTTAAACTTTTGTTATATTTCCATCACTTTTTATAATATACCGAATTTTATTCCCTTTTAATGCATTTGCTTACCAGTCGTCTTACAATGGATTTTGCATATCCCTGAATTGTAGTTTGTAGCTTCTCAGAAATGTATTTTAATTCAGTAAAGTGAATAGCTATCCTGACTAAAAATTGCAACAGTTAAAAAAAATCTTCATCAAAGCTCCACTACGAAGGCAGAGATTTTAGGAAATTGCCCCTACTGTACCTTTGCATTCCCAGCCCATCCCACGCGTTGGGAATCATGGCTTTAACTACTACTGCATCAACTACATAGGGTAATACAGGGACATCATTTTATTTTTACTTCAATTTTTATTGTACCTGAGTTTTTGAATGTACTTCACTCCCACCCCTTCTACTAAAAAGTTCCAACTCCACACAGAACCAAGACCGCAGATAGTAAGTAGTACTGAGTTACTGAGTATAGTACGTTCCAGAAATATGTTCGCGTTTTCAAGTGACGAAAGAGCTTTCAATATTGAATCATATTTTCGCACAGGTACTGTCCGTTTGCCTACGTCGCATCCCGATTTCCCCCACCTGCTTCTGCTCGCCCCTCTGTAATAGCTGGGCTGTCTTAGCTCTTTTCTGAAAACATTAATTTCTCTTAGGAATTGGAAGTTTACGTAATATTATACAGCTGTTTAATTTAACTTAAATAAAAGGGCCTCGTTAAGTAATTAACTGTCACGTGATTTCCTCCCTTTCTACAATCCTGCGGCATAACCACTTGGACGGACAGTAGATAGCATGAATAATTTCGAGGGAAAAATTGTTCCGGAGCCGGGTATCGAACCCGGGACCTTTGGTTTAACGTACCAAAGGTCCCGGGTTCGATATCCGGCTCCGGAACAATTTTTCCCTCGAAATTATTCAAATCAACTTTACAGGGAGTGATACCTGAAATCTTGATTTGAGTAGATAGCATGTCTGAGTAATTTTATATTTTCGGGTCGGGCAGATGTGAAGATTGAATTTACAGTACGCAGAGTAGGTACAGAATTATTTCAACATGAGTTACTAGTACGAAGGACGAAACTGGCAATTGGAATTAGATGCAATAGTCTATAGTGCGATAATATGCACAAAAGAACTGAAGCCTGTATCGAAATGAACGGCCACCATTTTCAAAATTGTGTTTAAATATTCATATTATGATTATTTTTCAATTTAACTTCTTTCTCTATATTGTACGCTAATGTGCTGTAGACAGTATAATATACACTGCATAATGAATACGTTCGCATGGATAACTCACTTCGTGAGTAAAAACACTTATTCTTAATACAGTACTGTACTTTCATTAAAGAAAAACCTAATGAAAATTATCAAACTCAAAATCGCGATATTTCCTAGTTTACGTAAATGGATGAACTACTTTTCTTCCTTCCTATACCTAGTAGAGTGATTTGTGTTTTACGCCAGTATCATCGAACTCCAGTCTTGGAGGGGGGAGCAAGCGGTGTTTCCGGTTCTCTAAAGGTATAGACAGGTTAATATTAAAAATGTTAGTAAAAATAAAATGATGTCCCTGTACAAGATGTATTTAATGGTTTCAATGGTGGCGAAGTGTCCTAAGAACTGTCTAGGCACTATTTTAAAGTACCACAATGCTCGGGGATCTCGCTTACGTGAAGTCAAATTTTAGCACAGTATCAACAAAATTACACAATTAGAAGGAACTGATGTTAACCTTTGTGATGGTTTTTAGCTTGTATAAAGTGAGTTAAAAGCTGCACTTGGTAGTTTACGTAAAACTACAAAATCAAGAGTACTCTATACTTTGCAAGATTGGTAACATTCTGTGTGATAAGTCGGCAACATTAGATGAAGATAAACCTTAATTCAATACTAGTGGTTTAATTTATTTCAAATTTGCGTCAATAATACCAATCTATGTGTCACAGAAAATAGATTGTTTTCATTTAAAAACTTTAAAATTTGTATGATTTGTATGATTTGTTACTGTAATAACAGCATGACATTCCGTCATTGTGTAATATTACTTTCACTATTCTACTCATCTCTATATTGAATATCAAATAAATGACTAATTTTAATGATGAAGCTAATATTTAGATAAGTATTGTATTTTTAAATCACTGAGTAAAATTCTATTCCGAACAAATCACAACATGTTTAAAGAGTCAGAAAATTTTAGATCATATATTATGGAGGGAAAACACTGGAATTTTACTTGAATATTGTTTTTTTGGAGATTTACTTCCAAACCTAAGCATATGATCATGTCTCGTGACCAGAACAAAGTACGAAATGGAGATATAAGTAAAAATTGAAAATTTATCCTTTGAAAAGAGGGAAAAATTCTAATATCTTGGAGCAACAGTAACAATAATAAATGACACTCGAGAGAAAATAAAGCGCAGAATAAATATGAGAAGTGCCTACTAATATTCGGCTGAGAAGATTTTGTCATCCAGTCTGTTCAAAAAAACTGAAAGCTAGAATTTATAAAACACTTATATTACGGAATGTTGTGTATGGTTGTGGAACTTGGACTCCCACTTTGAAAGAGAAACAGAGGTTAAGGGTGTTGGGGAATAAAGTGTTTAGGAAAATAAATTGGGGCTACGAGGGATGAAGTTACAGGAGAATGGAAAAAGTTACGCAACGCAGAACTTAACGCATTGTATTCTTCACCTGACATAATTAGGAACATTAAATCCAGACGTTTGAGATGGGCAGGGCATGTAGCACGTATGGGTGAATCCAGAAATGCATATAGTGTGTTAGTTGGGAGACCGGAGGGGAAAAGATCTTTGTGGAGGCCGAGACGTAGATGGGAGGATAATATTAAAATAGATTTAAGGTAGGTGGGATATGATGATAGAGACTGGATTAATCTTGCACAGGATAAGGACCGATGGCGTGCTTATGTGAGGGCGGCAATGAATCTGCGGGTTCCTTAAAAGCCATTTGTAAGCAGCAGCAGCAGCAGTAGTAGTAGTAGTAGTAGTAGTAGTAGTAGTAGTAGTAGTAGTGGTAGTGGTAGTGGTAGTGGTAGTAGTAGTGGTGGTAGTGGTAGTGGTAGTAGTAGTGGTAGTGGTAGTAGTAGTAGTAGTAGTTGTTGTTTAGCTTTGGTAATAGACTTTATCAGTGATACCTGACTATACAGGGTTATTCACGAGGATTTACCGTCCCTTACGGAGCTTATTTCCGAAGACATTCTGAGAAAAAATGTCATATAAACATGTGTCCTAATCTCAATATTTTCAGAGTTACACTAATTAGAAGTTGGTAGGTCTAAGGGAAAAAGACCTTTGGGAAGGCCGAGACGTAGATGAGAGGATAATATTAAAACAGATTTGGGGGAGGTAGGATATGATGGTAGGGAATGGATTAATGTTGCTCAGGATAGGGACCGATGGCGAGCTTATGTGAGGGCGGCAATGAACCTTTGGGTTCTCCAAAAGTCATTTATAAGTAGGCCTAAGTATTATGGTCATATTTTCATAGTTTTTACGGTCATAAATGCTCACTTTCATCTAGGATGATGATGATGATGATGATGATGATGATGATGATGGAAACTTCTATTTGTCTTCGTACATCGCAAACTGGAGAAAAATCAGGACTCCGATTGACTCTTTTATGACAGATACGAGGATTCACCGACATAACTTGTATTACTGCATCAAGCGATCACACTCGAGCCTATAGCAAATCGCATATAAAGGAATACTTGGGTGGCAAGACGCGAGCACTGTGGCTATTGTTGTGGAGAGTGCTGGAGTACCAGGTTCAATTAGTGGCTGTAGCACCCAGCTGACAGCACTCCACACTCGTCACCCGCACATGATTCCGAGCGACAAGAGGATAATGCAAGAAATGGAAGTAATGCTTTGCGGAGTTCGATTAGTGACACTGGCAAACAAACTATATCGTGTATACATTCAACGGTAGGGTGGAATTTTCCAAGGACACGCACTACTTTCCCATCACTAATCCGCAACTCTGCATCATAACAAGTGCCAGCCAGCACAACAGAACCACTGACACAGGTTAAGAGTCTTCATATCTCACGAGCTATTTGTGCTGGTGACAGGTTGATATATGCACCAGATTTCTATCCAAGATGCAACTAGGAAGAAGGTGTTTCAAATCACAGAAATATGCGTAGACCATTCCTATCACTGCCAGTAAAGTAGCCATGATTACGGGGTGGATGTTGTGGTGATAAAGAATATTTAGGTATTTTGGTCGCAGTTGTGATAGTGATAGTTATGGTCCCCGTTATAATAATGGTAACAATAGCATCCACTGTGGTGGTGGTGGTGGTGGTGGTGGTGGTAGATTTGTCGTGGTGATGATTATAATATTTGTCAAAATTGTGAAGATAGTCTTGACAAGGTGATTGATGGTGATCGTGTTTATCACGGTAATGGTGATAGTTTGTAAGGGTGATAGTTTGTAAGGGTGATTGTGATAGTGTTTGTCACGGTGATGGTGAAAATTTGTCATGATGATGGTAATAGTGTTTGTTATGGTGATGGTGACAGTTTGTCAGAATGATGGTGATAGTGTTTGACACAGGCAATGGTGATAATGTTTGTCACGACGATGGTGATAGTTATTTGTCACGGTGATGATGATAGTTATTTGTCACGGTGATAGTGATTGTGTTAGTCATAGTTATGGTGATAGTATTTGTTACGGTGATGGTGAGTTATTTGTCACGATGATGGTGATAGTGTTTGTCACTGTGATAGTTATTGTGTTAGTCATCGTTATGGTGATAGTATTTGTTACGGTGATGGTGATAGTATTCGTCACGGTGATGGTGACAGTATTCTTTACGGTGATGGTGACAGTATTCTTTACGGTGATAGTGATTGTTTGTCACGGTGATAGTGATTGTCTTGTCACGGTGATGGTGATAGTATTTGTCACGATTATGGTGATAGTATTTGTCACGGTGATGGTGACAGTATTCGTCACGGTGATAGTGATTGTCACGGTGATAGTGATAGTCTTGTCACGGTGATGGTATTTGTCACGATTATGGTGATAGTATTTGTTACGGTGATGGTGATAGTTATTTGTCACGGTGATGGTGATAGTTTGTCACGATGATGGTGATAGTTTGTCACGGTGATGGTGACAGAGTTTGTGACGGTGATGGTGATAGTCTTGACACGGTGATGGTGATAGTGTTTGTCACGGTGATGGTGATTGTGTTTGTCACGGTTATGATGATAGTATTCGCCACGATGATGATTGTTTGTCACGGTGATAATGGTAGTCTTGTCACGGTGGTGATGATGGATGATGATGACAGTATTCGCCACGATGATAATGATTGTTTGTCATGGTGATAATGGTAGTCTTGTGATGATGATGATGATGATGATGATGATGATGACGACGATGTTTGCCGCGGTGATGGTGATAGTGCCTCTAACAGTGATGATGGCAGTGGTTGTAATATCGCCGTTGTGGCTGTCATTACAGCGTGTAGTTCGGTGTGATGGAGGTGGATCAACTGCAAATGGAACAGCAGCGGAATGGTGCTCGTGGTCTCAACGCTTTCCGTTCTCGCGGAGATGTAGCAACGCGGCAGCGCATAGCGCGCGTGCGCTTTAGTATCGACACGGCGGCACGGCGCTGCGTCCAGAAGCACGACGAGAACGAATCAATCGCTGAGCGATCACAA
Source organism: Periplaneta americana (assembly GCF_040183065.1). Classification (NCBI taxonomy): domain Eukaryota; kingdom Metazoa; phylum Arthropoda; class Insecta; order Blattodea; family Blattidae; genus Periplaneta; species Periplaneta americana. The sequence goes on along the minus strand of NC_091131.1, from coordinate 60,980,118 downwards.
CAGTATCAGGCTCCGACCGCTTTATCATGTGGTTATTGGTATAAGATATCGTGCTACATCTGAAATTGGCTTCAGGAAATCACTCTTCATTTTAATTATTACAGTATTCAGTTTTAAAGTGAAGTCTTACGTTACGTTAGTAAAATCCATGTTAATGTTATGTGGTCACTAGGATACGAAACAGTGTTAATTTTAAAACTGCAGAAGGGCAATTGCCCTATTTAAACGTCACTCTGTTTAATAGCGTTATACAACACATACGTACGGCGTATCAGTGCACGTGGGAACGCTCCTATTCCTGAGTGGTTATACCACTGAGTATGAAAGTTAAGTGTCCACAATTCCCCATATAAGATTCAACGGAAGAACTTGAGCACTTTGCATGTCTTCGGTTCAGAAAAGAGCGCTCTGTTACCCAACAGGCAAGCGCTAACGTCGACTTTCTACACTGAAGATAAAGTTGAAATCTCGAGAAGTCCATTATTTAGAATCTGTGATGAACAAAAAAGTGATACCAATGATTTCTTGGAATGTCTATACTCGAATTAAATAATAAAATATATTACATAGGCCTACAATAAACTGTATTCATTCACAAATACATATAGATCCATTCACTTAAGCTCACACTGTGCGCCCTATACCAGGTGAGTACGCCTTATTTACACGAAGTTATGCAGTCCCACACATTCACAATCAATGACTGTGTCTACGATATCTTCCCATTTTATGTTGGCTACACCTATACAGTGTGTTCAAAAAAGTTTTGGATTGGCTTGACTGTAAAGGGCCGGATCTGGGACAGATCATGAACTTTGTGGCACAACAGTCCACTGTACGCACTGTAGATGCGATGACCTGCAAGTATTTTTGGAACCAAGTGTAAAAATGAAATTTCTCCAAGGCACATACTCACAAATTGTAACGGATCCGTTCGACGCGTTCGGATTTTTAATTTTTGCACTGTTTTAAATTGAGCATCACCCACTTGGCCGTATCGCTTCTGCCCGCATGGCCGAATTCCATCCAGAATTCTGGGCAGAGAATTCCAGATAGATTTCCGCACGGAGCAAGATAAAAGAAAGTCAAGACAATATATCTATTGCAAGTCTTGCAGTCGCTGCAGTATTCAAGACATAAATGAAATGGATGACACGAAACTTATTTTGTTTTTATATTCCAAATACATCCTCCTCAGATATACTAATTTTATTTCAGGTTTAGTCCAGAATACTACAAGGAAGTAATGCGCTCACTCTTGCGGTAAATAACAACACTATAATAATAATAATAATAATAATAATAATAATAATAATAATACGAGGCACGACAGCCCATGAAGGACCATGACCGAACAGCCGACAGCTGGCGTCACGTCCACATGCCAAAGCAGATATGGACAATCATCCAACCAGAATGAAGATATCGTGTGATTAGCACGATGATCCCCTCAGCCGTTATAGCTCGCTTTCGTAACCGGATTTCGCTACCTATCGTAGATCCCCAAGTGCATAACGATGCTGCGTGGACACCGGTCCCATACATTGGCCGAAATATCATGAGAAAATGTCTTCCCCCATGAAGACTCGAACCAGCGCGCATTCCGTAATGCGAGTCCTAGGCAGGATGCCTTAGACCAGTGGTTGCCCAACTTCTTTGATCGCGGATCCCTTTCGAGTCGAAAAAAGATTCACGGATCCTTAAGTTAAATGGAATTAACCGCTAGATTAATACAGATGTAAACTTAATACCGGTATGCCTCCAAATTTATATTCTATACGTATTTAACATCGACAGTATATCTACAACTACATCAATTACCATGCATAGCCATGAGTTCATAAACACATAGTAGTATTAATAAACTGCATGTATTTTTTTAGTAATTACATGCATAACTATAAAAAAAACCCTTCAAATTGCAAATATGAAGAATGGTAGTGTTTCCTCGTCTCACAAATTTCTTTCAAATTGGAGATGGAAGAAAGTTGAATTCTCATATCTGATGTGGCATCCAGGCAATGACGGAATTTTGATTTTGTTACTGCATATCGTGAAAATCCTACTTCGCACATATGTTGTTGGAAATGGAAGGAGTTTCGCCACTGCACATTTAGAAATTTCCGAATATTCCTGAAGTAGGCTACACCGTTCACCATTCCTTCCAGTGCATCCTTCAGTACACAATTTCTTCTTAGCCAGTGGCCAAGCCAATTTCTTTACCTATTCCTGATCAGTTTCAGAATCATTCTTTCTTCACCCACTCTTTATATTACAGTTTCATTTGTAATTCTGTCTGTCCATTTCAAGCTCTCCATTCTTATTCAAAACCACATTTCAGTCGTTTTTCTTCACTTCGTCGTAATGTCCATATTTCTGTCCCATTCAATAACACAATCCACACAAAGCACTTCACTAGTCTCTTCCTTAGTTTTTTTTTTTAAAGCTCTGCAGAAGATGCTCTTTTCCGTAACTTATTTCTCCTTTGCCAATGATATCCTCCTTTTAACTTCCTGGCAGAAGTTCATGTTACTGCTTATAGTACACCCCAAGTATTTGAAGATGTCCACTTGTTTCAGTGCCTCCTTTGAATTCGCATGTTTACTCTTTTATTTATCTTCCTACAACCATGGCCTTCGTCTTTTATGCATTTATCTTCATCCAATACTGCTCACAGCTGTCATTCAGACCCAGTAGCATATCCCTTAATATAATTCTTCTCTTAAAGCTATAACATCAGCAAATCTTATACATTTTATTCTTCTTCATCCTACTATGACTCCTCCCATGTTCTGAAGTAAATAATATAACCACTATATTAACACTTCTAATACGGTCTTGAAGATAGAATATACTTGAATACTATTCGTGTTGTTCACCGATTTATACACAGAGGTACACGAATAAACAGATGTAAACACATAGTACTGGGGTATGCGGGAAGACTGAACTGCATCGGGAACTGAGCCACCGACGTAGCTCAGTCGCCTAAGGCTCTTGACTGCCGATTCGAAGTTTCGTTCGAGCGCGGATTCGATTCCTTCGAGCTGATTACCTGGTTTGTTTTTTTCCGAGGTTTTCCCCAACCGTAAGGAAAATGTCAGGTAATCTATGGTGAATCCTTGGTCTCATCTCGTCAAATATCACCTCGCTATCACCAATCCCATCGAGGCTAAATAATATCGTAGTTGATACAGCGTAGTTAAATAAACAAGTAAAAAACTGACGACTCTCAACTTGATCTCCGTACCAAGCGAAGCTAGTATGATCGATGTAGCCTACATCTAATTTGTATTCGAAGTAACCAAATGCAGAACTCTAGTTACCATCACCATCCAGGGTTGCCAGATTTTAGATATAACAAGGAGGGACATAATTTTTTTGTTTAAAAAAAGGGAATAAATATTGTCCCTCTATATGCAGTCGAAATGACTAACATGAATCTCAAAATTGAAATTTTAATAAAAAAAACATATTGCAGGTACAGGTTTCCAAGTACAAAACAGTATTTAGCTTACAGCCAGATGAATATAATTTTGTACTTTTACATCACGTTTCTCTGGCGTCTTTCTGAAGGGCTTGTGGCAAAAATGTTATTCAAAGTTATTATTTTAACGACTTAATTCTGTCTCATAGATTTTACCAGGTGTTTATTATTAATTGTAAAGCACAAATTCCAAAAGATGTATCATATGTGACAAAATATTTAAATTCCCATGTTTATTAATTCATTACAGTGACATATCATTTGATATCTAAATTCATATTTATTTTGTGACTTAGCATATTAGTGCTCAAAACCCATCATTTGGCATATAGTATGCATTTTCAAAGTTTATATAGCCTACATAGCCTATTTATCACTGAACTTATATTTTCAACAACCTTCTTTCCATTTTTTGTACCATGCATTCCTGTTGAACGTCTCTTTTTAAAATGTTTAGAAATATATTTACCACTGAATTCGCTTTCACAAACCTTACACTTTCCAAAATATTCGTTTTTTTTTTTCAATGTACAAACCTACATTAAGAGAATTGATTTAAATTTAATGTAATTATTTAGGCCTAGAAGAAAACAGTTACTAGGTAACGATAAAATTATACAAGTGATGTTAATTTTCTAAAGGAGGGACTTTTTGCGTCCCGCCTCGAATCGAATCGGGACTCGGAATTTTTATATAGAAATCGGGACATGTCCCGCCAAATCGGGACATCTGGCAACCCTGTCACCATCATCATCGGCTTGTCAAGTAAGAAACCTACCGACTTGCTGTGGTTTCATTAAATCTTTTTAGGATCGACCACGGATCATTCTCCTCGGAGTAAGCAGCGATGTACTTGTTACTTTGGAAAGTTCCATCTCGCTTACATTTTGGAGACAATTACAACTGTATGCAGATGCTCAATTATAGATGTTAATTTCAGTTCTTCGGTTAGTAATTTGTTCTTTCTACTGCTCTACAAGTCAGCTATTTGCCTATGCAAACTCATTTCGGCATTTGTTATTGGTCGTTCATCTTGCTTTACAGACATTACTGAGTATTAGTCTTGGCAGAATGTTGTATGCTTTCGTTCTTGTGTGTTTCAGTCCTGTTGTAAAAGTTTGATTAACGGTCTTGAATGCTTTGTTGCAATTTTTAACTTTGGGTGACAAGTTTCACTCTTCTGAATATGGCACGGTACAGCCCAAATATTTTATGAACTTAACTCATTCCATACAAATTTAATTTTACCAAGAAAGGACTATGACATTAGTTTCGCAGTTTAAAATTCCACATGTAAAGTTCGTTCTCCGACATTATGGAACGTGCCAAGTGAACTCTGTGTTAGCAAAACGAAACTGGTCATCTGTACACAACAATGTATCTTAGAACTACGTTTATACAGACAATAAGAGAGACAGCGAAGTTTAGTCTTCTCGGACGTCACATTTTCTTGCCTTCCAATTACAATTTTGTAATACATTTACTGATAATACGAGTATATTACATTTATAAATTATGTGTATGAAACCATTTCGGATTTAATATGGTTACAATTTTCAAAACCTTATCAATAGTGAATAAATTTAATTTGACTTCCCTTGTTGAATTTTTTATCAATAGTGAATAAATTTAATTTGACTTTCCCTGTTGAAATTTTTATCAATAGTGAATAAATTTAATTTGACTTTCGCTGTTGAATTGTTTATCAATAGTGAATAAATTTAATTTGACTTTCCTTGTTGAATTTTTTATCAATAGTGAATAGGTTTAATTTGACTTTCCCTGTTGAATTTTTTATCAATAGTGAATAAATTTAATTTGACTTTCGCTGTTGAATTGTTTATCAATAGTGAATAAATTTAATTTGACTTTCCTTGTTGAATTTTTTATCAATAGTGAATAAATTTAATTTGACTTTCCCTGTTGAATTTTTTTTATCAATAGTAAATAAATTTAATTTGACTTTCCCTGTTGAATTTTTTTTTACCAATAGTGAATAAATTTAATTTGACTTTCCTTGTTGAATTTTTATCAATCATAATTTAGGATAAATTCCACAACAACACAGTTCTACCCTCGCAAGAGATATTTTGTTCTCGTGATAGCTTCTACGAGGGTCATACTAAAGTCATGAGCAACCCACTGTTATAAATCTTAATTTTTATTTTTAGACAAACCAGGTACATCATCTTAATCTACAGACTTTTCTGTCACTTTTCAACATAATGGACCTGCTCCCACAGTCTACTCTTCTTATACCGGTTACATACATACCTACTCTTACAGTATACAGTATACTTCCTCACATGGGTATTTAAAAAATGACGGGGGATTTGAGAAAATCCCTGATTGCTTATAACGTCTATGCATGAATTAGAGTAATGAAATTGGGATAAATACAGTTTGCTATAAGAGTTAAGTGTGTCTAATGAAAAGATTGAAATAAGCTACAAGTTAATTCTCCAGTACTGCTACTGCTATATTAAAAAATAATATACTAATATGAGTGTATGTAGTATTTGTGGACCTGGAGAAGGTTTTTGACAGAGTGGATTGGAATAAATTGATGGGGGATCCTAAAGGAAATTGGCATGCATTGCAAAGAGAGAAGACTGTTTAGTAATCTGTATATGAACCAACGAGTGAAAGTCAGGATAGGAGAAGAAATGTCAAAAGGAAATGAAATAGGGAGAGGAGTACGTCAAGGATGTCCATTATCAGCTACCCTGTTCAACATCTACTTGGAGGATTTAGTAAAGAACTGTTTTCAGAACATGGGAGGAGTGATAGTAGGTGGAAGAAGAATAAAGTGCATAAGATTTGCTTATGATATGACGTTGTTAGCAGAAGAGGAGATGATACTAAAGGATATGCTACTGGAGCTAAATGACAGCTGTGAGCAGTATGGGATGAAAATAAATGCAAATAAGACGAAGAGCATGGTTGTAGGAAGAAAAATAAAGATAAATTTGCGAATTCTAAACGAGGCAGTAGAGCAAGTGAACAGCTTCAAATACTTGGAGTGTACTATAAGCAGTAACATGCGCTGCTGTAATGGTCAAGGAAGCTTTTAACAGAAAAAGAAGTATCCTCTGAAAAAGGAACTAAGGACGAGACTAGTGAAGTGCTTCGTATGGAGTGTGGCATTGTACCCGCAGAAACATGGACATTACGACGAAGTGAAGAGAAACGAATAGAAGCATTTGAAATGTGGATAAGGAGAAGAATGGAAAGTGTGAAGTGGACAGACAGAATAAGAAATGAAGCTGTGTTGGAAAGAGTAGGTGAAGAAAGAATGATGCTGAAACTGATCAGGAAGAGGAAAAGAAATTGGTTTGGTCACTGGCTGAGAAGAAACTGTCTACTGAAGGATGATGCACTGGAAGGAATGGTGAACAGGAGAAGAGTTCAGGGCAGAAGGAGGTATCATATAATAAGCTTATACGACATTAAGATATATGGATCATACGCGGAGACAAAGAGGAAGGCAGAAAATAGAAAAGACTGGATAATGCTGGATTTGCAGTGGAAGACCTGCCGTTGGGCAGAACACAATGAATGAATGAATTATCCTCCCATCTAAGTCTCGGTCTCCTCAAAGGTCTTTTTCCCTCCGACCTCCCAACTAACACTCTATTTGCATTTCTGGATTCGCCCATACGTGCTACATACCCTCCCCATCTCAAACGTCTGGTTTTAATGTTCCTAATTATATCAGATGAAGAATACAGTAAGTACAGTTCTGTGTTGTGTAACTTCCTCCATTCTCCTGGAACTTTATCCCATTTAGCCCCAAATATTTTCCTAACAACCTTATTCTCAAATACGCTTAATCTCTGTTCCTCTCTCGAAGTGAAAGTCCAAGTTTCACAACCATACAGAACAACCGGTAATATAACTGTTTTATCAATTCTAACTTTCAGCTTTTTTTTGACAGCAGACTAGATGACAAAAACTTCTCAACCGAATAGTAACAGGCATTTCCCATATTTATTCTGCGTTTAATTTCCTCCTTGTGAAGGTATATGGAAATTATATGTGAAAAGGCGTGCAAAAGAAGTACCTACACCAAATGTCGTATGTGAAATGGACTCTATCAAAAGTGGTATGTGAAAAGGAGTACACAAAATGTCGTGTAGATGAATATGTGGTATACGAAATGACAGTTCGGTATGTAAAGTGATAGTGAGTGAAATGGCGTGTAGGTCAAATCCTGTATGTTAAAAGTCGTAGATTCAGTTTAACTACTATTCAAACAAACTACTACTAATCAAACAGCCTCTGACAATAAACAGAATTTATATTGAATAAGAAAGGATTATTGTACTGAAACACTGCAATTTCAACAATTAAATAGCCATAGACACTGTAAAGAATGGATACTGATTATTACAATACAGACCTCAAATATACACTACACTTTTAGACCTGCTACGAGGAAAAAATTGCAATATAACTACACAAACCAAATGAAAGGAATAATTGCATAATCTTTGTAAACGAGATAATACTAGTATTCATCGTCCCACTTAAATGGTTAATGTCGGCAAATCAAAGTGATAATACCTCGAAAAACATTAGTAGATCTTCCTTGCAACACTGGCTGATTGTTTTGCGTTTGTTACAAGTCATCGGATACGCGACACGCTTCTAAGGTGAAGATAAGACCTGGCTGTTGACCTCGACCTCGACCTCGACCTCTCCCTTCACTGATCCAAGAGACTCTGTCGTTATAATAAACAATTGGCTCGGCTAGTAAGAAATACACTAGTAAAATTAACAAACACGCGGTGAGCTGTGTAAACATGAGTATCAAAGGGTTGCCGATGTTTCAGTGCGACGATAATACAAAGAATTAAATTTGCAAATTCAGGATATTTGTCGAGAATATACAAAGAATTTTGAAAGAAAATAAATCTCTGAAAAGTAGATTCAACGTTTCGGAACAACGTGTTGGTCCACCATTGGGAAAGTACGTAAAGACGAACTTATCTGTTGCGTTACAAAGAGTAAGTTATCCCCCAGTCCTGAATCCAAGAGATATTTTCCAATACTCTTGTCTTCCTTGATGAAAGAGCCGATACAGGGCCTCAAAAATTTAATGCTTCTACTGTACGACGCGGTACAAAAACCAATCAAATTAAGTTCCTTATAACTTCAGGTGCTCACTCCAGAAATTCGTCCAGAACAGAGTATTTAGGTTTCCGATTACTTATTTTCTTTAACACTATTTAAAATGATTCTACGGATATTTCAATGAACAAGATATTTACTTCGATGATTTTCTGTTTCTAGTGTCAAATACTTCAGATGTGCCTGTTCTTATTATCACTTCATCCTGAACAACATAATAGTAACTTACTTGCAAGTGGTTTTTAAATAACCCGGAGGTTCATTGCCGCCCTCGCATAAGCCCACCACCGGTCATAGCCTGAGCGAGATAAATCCAGTTCCTAGCATCACATCCCACCTCCCTCAAATCAATAATAATAATAATAATAATAATAATAATAATAATAATAATAATAGCAATCCATGGCGCGACACCCCATGAAAGACCAAAGCCGAACAGTCGACTGTTTGCCTCACGCCCACATGCATCAGCAGAGGTGAACGATCACCTAGCCCGAGCACGATCCCCCAGCCGTTATAGTTGATTTCTGTAACAGAATTTCGCTATTATAGTTATCCAAATTTACCGCGGCAATAAAATAATAATAATAATAATAATAATAATAATAATAATAATAATAATAATAATATTATTATTATTATTAACATAACTAAAATCCATGGCGCGACACCCCATGAAGGGCCAAAGCCGAACAGTCGACTGTTTGCCTCACGCCCACATGCATCAGTGGAGGTGAACGTTCACCTAGCCCGACGATCCCCTGCCGTTATAGTTGATTTCTGTAACCGACTTTCGCTATCTACCTAAATTCACCGCGGCAATAATAATAATAATAATAACAATAATAATAATATAATAATAATAAAATTGATCTTAAAATTTTATGAGATATTTTCGGGGAACAAATTACCAGAGCAGAATAATGTAATAACAAATATCTCTCCTGCGAACTGTGCATTAACCAAGAAAACGTGTACTGCGAAATATAATAAATATTATAATATTGTATGAGAATTTCTAATATTTTTTCGTACGTACTTAGGTATTAAAATTAAAAATGTATAGATCGAGGAATCTTAAACACCTATGCTGTAGGTCCATGGAAGCAATGCATCTTTTAATATTAGCCTATATTATGTAAAATGAAATAGGCCTAAATTGAAATTTAAAAAGTTCCACCAACAGAATAAAATTCAAATCTCGCCAATATGCTTTCCATTCCACTAAATTTATCAGATGACAGACATGCTGTGCTCATTAATTTCTGTTAAAGCCATGAAATTGTTACTTCACGTATCGCTCTTGCGGAACAGCGTGTGCGAGACATCATGACCTCGACTGGTACGGAATATGCCGGGTGTGTACTCCACATATCGTACTATACACGAGTCCTGCCCAGCTATGGAATGGATGTTTGTTATGAATGTGAAATCCTGTGCTGTATGAAGAGCAAATAACTAGACATGGCAATCCCACCTTGGCTGTGTAATGTCAGGCTCAAAGAATCATCAAAATTTGGATCAAAGATAGAAAATTAGTGTGGTACATTAATTTCGAATGAATCTGTAGTACAATCTGACTAAACTCGCATATGGTTCCTGTCAATTCTACATGAAGCGATGCTGCCCTTGTTCCGGATGAACATATTTACTGAACGCACAGTCAGCCCTATTAGATTTTGTTTTTATATCTATCTGTTTATAAGATATTACTCTATGGATCGAACTAAGATAGGAAAACTAAGGGCATGCAATAGGCAAGAGCATAATTTAGTATGATGGAGTTATGTTATATAGCCTAGTCCTATTTTAAATGCAGCACAAATTAAGGGCATGGTTAACAAATTAATAAGATGCGCTATCTTCAGTTCTATTGCTTTCAGTGAATATTTACACAAACATTTTTCTTTCATATATTCAGTACTCGTATGTTTTACGATACATTCTATCGGCTCAACTCAATCACTGATGACATTCTGAAAGATGCTATGCTTACTTCGTCAGTCTCTTCTCCATCTACAGAGATAAACCTGTCACATACTCAGACGCATCTGTGCTGAAGAGCTTGTTTGAAAAGAGTAAAGAATATAAAGTTGAGAAATGGGTTTTTGGATTCAGTAATCAGATTACTTACGTATTATTTCATACCATTCAGCAGAACAAATATTCCCGCGTAAAAAGACGTATAGAATTCGATACCCAGAATCGGCCATATTCAATCTCATGGCGGGGGTAGAAAGCGTTGCCCCACTATCGTATTACACAATACGTAAACACAACTTCTGGTAAGACATCGATTAAACTAGGTCGCAATTGTTGTCTGTGGGCACACCATCCTAACCTTACTTCCACACACGCCGGACCGGGAAGTTGCACTGACAGGTGACCTGCCACCATACCGATCGGGTTCGGACCCCAGCACTACTCAAGTTGGACAAACACAACACTGACACTGAACTGAGCGTGAGCGTACTTGCCTTTCGAGTGTCATTTCAGCAGAGCAGAGGCACGTGCCGCGGGCGGGAGCGGGGGCCCGCCACCGTTCTCCATTGTTGTGGTCAACACTGATCGATTCCCACTTATGCACCAGCACCATTCATGGCGATCGCAACGCAAGACACGCACACACCACACTGGTACCCCCTCTCTTACCCCCCGTTTAGGTCGTGGCGCCCAAGGAATTACACATTTGCACTTGTACCCATGACGCGAGGCCCTCGGTTATGAGTAAAACCCGACCCAACCGTCCGGACGGGGGGCGAGCTTGCTTCTACTGACGCCAGATGGCACCACCGCACTGTGGCGGGGAGAGTGGAGGGGATGGTCATTGCTCACGCACGCAAGAGAGGGCTACTATACATTTTTTCGACCCCCCTTCACTTCCAAGCGTACAAACGCACTGACGACACACGCCTAGCTGCAACTCATTCATATTGTCTCGAATAGGCCGCGACGCTATGTTATAGAAGTCTCGAAGAGGGTGCCACGGGATGTTTCAGAGTAGACGATTAGGAGCTCCCAATACAAGAAATTGGGTGAAACTTCGGTATCTCCCCACACCACACAATTCCTCCACCTCATATCACTTAAATAACCCCCTCAACTAACCCAATAACCTTGTCACATACTTCGGCTTAATGTCACTTAGCTGTCCCCTCATTTAACCCATAAAGAAACTTAAATCAGGCGCCAGTCCCGTGTGGTGTGGGGCGATATGGAAGATTGGCCGAAATTGAAACATTAAAATCCTGCAAATCTTGAGTCTTGTCTTTTAATTAGTTGCAAAACGTAGCCACATCACACACATGATTACATATAAACATTAAGACTTACTGCAGAAATAATGAAAACGTAAAACTGCAGAATTCGATTTTTTATAATATGCTCCTAAATAGTAGGCCATTTGCTACAACGAAAATAATCATGGACATTGCGATACTTTTTCTCTGCTATTTAATTAACACAAAGGCGAAAGCTACTAGATTCACCTAAATACAGGCAGACTTATATAAAATTAATTTTATTTTAAATTTTCCTATGCCTTCAAAATTCTTGAGATCTTCTATTCCACTATTAAATTTTGTGCTAATCCCTAGGCTTCAATACTCAAATACAAAATTTGGTCTCATATGTGACATGGTATACAATGCTGGAGGATTCTCAAAGAGGGATAGGAGTAATTTGGTTTATTACGGCCACTGTACACATATATCCTCTACCTTCTCACACAAAATGACTGTGAAAACATGTTGAGAATCTGTTCAAAAGGATTGTACTTTTTTACTTGGTTATTTAACGACATTGTATCAACTACTGAGTTGTTTAGCGACGATGAAATTGGTGATAGTGAGATGAGGCCGAGGATTCGCCGTAGATTACCTGATATTCACCTTACAGTTGGGAAAAATATCGGAAGAAAACCCAACTAGGTAGTAAGCACAAGCGGGAATCGAACCCATGCCCGAGCGCAACCCCGAATCAGCAGGCAAATGCGTTACCACCTAAGCTACGCCACTAGCTTGTACTTCTTCCATCCAGATTTTTGAGGGTGGGGGCACCAGCTACTGTAGTATGATGCTTAGGGTTACCAACTTCCAGATTTCACAGGATTCGCCCTGCTTTTCTCTCTCTCGTCAATTCTTAGTGGACAAAAATGAGAAACCGTCTATGTCTGAGTCCATCAAAGGAATATTATGTTTGTAGAATTTAAACCTGTATATTGTGTGGATTGCCATTAAGGTATACAGTACATCGACTCTTAGGATAAAAATCCACATTAATGTCTTTCAAACTTTGGTGACATGATTCTTGGAAGTAAACTAAGAATATAATTCAAACTTGAAAATCGAATTTGGGGGCCAAAAGTTTTTTTTAATCAATAAAATTTTGGACCAACCTAACTCCATTAGAAATTGACCTAGGGTAAAACTGTTTTCGCAAAAATGATCCCCTACACATGGAGAATGTTACATATTAAAATTATTTATTTCAACCATTAAAAAGATATGCCACATTATATAAGCACTTTAGAAATCTATAATGAAATAATTATAATCGATTGAAAATAATTTTAGTTTACAACATAGTCACATGTTTAAGCTTCAATTTGGTACCTCAATGAAGTCTTTTGTCCAACTGGAAGTCTACTTTTTGTTAATCGGAAGGATAATAAATGTCGGAAAATGTTAAATAGGAGAAAACAGACATGGAATATGGCGTAAAGTATAGAAAGTATAGTGCGCTTATATTATAAATGTCCAAATAATTATGAAATTATTCAGATAATGGGTACAAGTTATATATTTTTGAAAATTAGAAGAAATGAGATTCCAGATGAGAAGAAAACATTTACCAAAATTTAAAAAAAATCTTACATTTCTAGAGTCGATGTATATCTTGAATATTTACTATTGCATGACGAATAACATTCCTTGTTTAAACAAAATGGATCAGAGAAGTACAACCAAGGAAAAAAAAGTATCTTGTTTATAGTCCTTACACCTAAATTGTTAATTTAGTTAATGTTCAACAGTTTTGTATCAATTTTATTGTACACTAATACTAGCAATTTACCTTGTTATGTATAAAATACTTATTCGTCACCTGTAACATTATGTCCTGTCTGTGTGTTTTTTTTTTTTTTTTTGGTGCAATAACCCGGTTCTTTCTTGGTAACCCTAATTTGCTAGAAGTGTATTTAATGTTGTGTACTAAGTATAAATGAATTTCAAACTATTCATTCTTTTGTAACACATTTCAAATATCAGTTACCGGTACTCTACCTGCATAATAACTTATCTAACATAATATATCCTTCAATGTTACTGAAAGCAATGAAAAATATTCATTTTAACGGTGGACATTTTTTTTCCTCTTTGTACAGAGGAGGGATCCGAAGGCTTACACTGCAGCCTGAGGCTCATTGTGCTCACCACTCCTGTTCTTGTGAATGATTGGGTAGCTGAATGGCCGTGCCTCACTGTGAACTTTACCCAGGCTATTGTATAGAAGATGATATGAGCCGTTCAGGGCAAAAATGGTGTAAGTCAGAATTGGGTCATGAGGTTTAAAGTAAAATTTCTGTAAAATACAGTGCAAAGTAGCAATTAATATTCAATTTATTTGAACTATTAGTAGTCAGTGGATAGCAAGAAGGACATATTTTACAGAATATTTACTGTAACCCTCTTTACCCATTTTTGACTTACACCACTTCTGCTCTGAACGGGTCATATGTGAATTAATGATGGCGAAATGAGTCCAAGATCCAATGCCGAAAATTACCCAGCAATTCTGCTTCAATTGGTTGAGGGAAAACCCCAACCAGGTAATTTGTCCCAATCAGAATTTGAACCCAGGTCTGCTTGTTTCATAGTCAGACGTGCTGACCATTACTCCACAGTGGTGGACTAACAGTGGACGTTACAGAAGCTAAGCATCATTTATTGGGTTCTAATTATTATAGGGCTATTTCTGATTGAGGTTCTGGCTAATATATATCTTCATTATCAGACAGCACATCTCACTTGACGATGTCAAAGGAACAACAATTATCTAGTACACTTTGTCAGTCTTGGCAGTTTTATAATAAAGAAAGTTTATAAAATAAATAAAATGTTACTAGTCAGCGATGTCTGCAATGGGGTTGAAGTCGTCAAGGCCAACCCAATTCTTTCTAGTTGTATTCAATGTTATCCATAGGCTAATAAAAAAAACTAATGATAAAGACCAGACTTTCCTGGGCATATGTTCAGGCTTTTAAGGGATTCAGGGGGATTTTCGGAAAGTTGATGTAGTCATTTCAACATACAATATGCCTTCTATACTTTTTAATGTTTCTTAAGAAGTAGGGTAACCTGTTTGAATACGAAAGATACAGTAAGGACAGTAATGAGCTGTAGTGGTTTTCACACATAATTATAAAACTTCCGCGTGTGCCTGATGCATTGGGAAGTGCAAGGGATACACTACAGATTTAATATAATTTTTATACATATAATTTGTTATAGCAAGTGTAGCATCATGCCTGAAAATAAACATCCATGTCTATCAAAATATCTTTGCGACACTTTTTTTTTAAAGGGTACATACAAGATGAAGCCTGGCTTGTAACATAGCTGGTCGCTAGGTAGAAAGTCAGGATGATCAAAATGAAGCTTGTTTGTATCTGCCAGTCAGTGTAGCTGAACTCGCTCTGTTCTTCAAAATTCTCTTTAAAAAACAATGAAAGTGTCAGGATGGACTGTATTGGTCTCCAGAATCTCCTAAATGTACCTTAGATGTTTGGGCACTTTCAATGTGGAAATAACCACGTAAATAATTCCACCTTTCTGGACAGCATCTCCTGTCACAATGAAAACCTTCCATTAAATTCCATATAGTTCATTCTGATGCAAGTAGAACATTTATAAAATAATATGTATTAATTGGCAAAAGGTCAATACCGATAATTAATCATATATTAAGTATCTATAATCGTCACTTCCTGTAAAATATCTATTTTTCATTTAGAAATTTGCTTATTATTGGTATCCATTTCACACCACCTCATTCTAGGTGCCGAGATCAAGAAAGCATGGGGCTCTACCTCCATGCCGCCCCCCCCTCCGAGTGTCTTTACGGCATGTGAAGGTGCTATCTTTACCTTTATTAGTATCCATTTCAATTCCTACTTCATCCCACAATTTCACAGTAAGATATCAGTTTTGGTAGTTGGGTTGCCTCGTTGCAAACATTTGAAATTAATCTTTCACATTCCATTATACACGTCGAATTGAATAGCAATAGGCATTTAGCATGTGGGGATGTGTGTATGGACTTATAGAACACATGCGCAGTACAGGCATTTACGTCACTGGTAGCTGGAAAAAATCAGGGGATTCCATCCTACCAGCTACCAGCAAACTAACAGGCTAGTAGCAATTTACTGAAAAGTCTTTGTCTTGAAGGCTTCCATTGCTTAACGTTTAGTCATTTCTTCCAGCAAAGTTAACCAGTCGGGTTTTGTCTTGTATGTATTCTTACTTTTGTTTTGGCTTTTTTATACCGTTATGTTGATGTTCTAGTTTCTGATTTTTGGCCTGGTAACCCTACATTATACGTATAATGTAATATTTTTTGCTCCAGCAATTTTTCACCCTTGTCCAAGAGATAACAGACCATCTTACCAATGTTGTGAAGTTTCAGCACCTTCTCCTGTTCCAGTCTCTCAGTGATCAGGAATAGATTATCAGAGCAGAGAGAAAGTAAAGAGGTACTATGTCTTGTTATTCATCAGCAGGAGTAAAGGGAAATATGAAGACCCTAAAATAATTCTAGTTCTTTTGCAGGGACTGAACTAACTTCCAGACTGAAACAACTATAGTGGAAGGATATCACTTATAGACTAATATTTTCATTATATTTCACCAATGCGCGTAATTTCAAATCCAATATCAGGAAAAAATTATGTGGTACACATAGCCCACATCTAGAAAGTGCTATGTCCAAGGGCTCGAAAAAAATGTTGCGACCTTCATCAAATAACTTATGCAAATCTTAAACAAATACTGCAACTGTAAAAGGAGTGGCATGTAACAATATTTTAATATAATATGCTATCACCTAAGGTGATACCTGTGAAGCAGAAAATTATCACAAGTGAAATACATTGATTTAAGGGTCACTAACCGCTACCATTGCTACTCTCTTTTGCACCCCTACTAATTTTCCATCCTGGGCCTAGGCCCATGTGAAAATACGGGCCTAGATACACACAGTCATATCAGTTTAAATAAATATGTAGATTGCAAGTGAAAACTTGAATTTGAGATGAGGAATGGCATAAAGGTTAAAGTCTGTTTAACCTCTTTCTAAAACTTCATATATTTTCAATGCAGTGTTCCTCCAATGTTCACATTGGGTTACATACGCAGTTCAAGAAGGTCTTCTAAAATGTAAGATTTCCAGCTCCCTCCTCATTTTATTTATTTATTTATTAGACAGGGTATTTAGATACTGCAAAATTGATAGGACATTTAAGACAATCCCAATGATTGCGAGAAATGAGTAGCTTAATATCAAAGACGGATATCTGACCTCAATCAAAATTTAGATAGCTGTGATTTTTTATACAGTTTTTCATGCTCTTTCCAGTTATAGTGAATCCATATGCAAACTCTAACACTACATTTATAAAATAAATTTTGTTAAGTATTACAAAGAACACTGTGAATTAAAAAATTGCCTCTAGATCAAAACTATGGAGACGACAGATGTTCGTCCTTGATATTAAGCTAGTCAAATGTTTTACTCGAACTGAAGTAAAATAATAATATCAGAGACGTATTTCAACACTGTAGTGTATTTTATTTTATATTTATGAGTATGCTACACACAACCCTATATTCAATATTTCTGTGTGGAAAATGTCGAGGCACAAAGTTCAGCTTCTTACACTTGTTTCCCTGGCAGCACAAGTGACGTCACCACGTCAGAGTGTATCTTTCACGTCAAAATAAGCACACAATAATTTCACAGTTTTTTTTCGTATTATGTAGAATAAAGCAATGAATGAGATGTATTGCATTGCATAATATTGACGAGAAAAAGAAGTCTGGTTAAGAGAAATTAAGCTCGAGACTAGATAGGTCTAGCAGGTATAGCAGAGAAGAGCTGAAAGGTCTCATTGTCCAAGGCTTTAAGATTGTTACACTCGGACTACTGAAGTAAGTTCTTAAAGGTTTAGAATTAAAAAGTTGAAGCCCAATATGCCACCAATATATTTCATTTGTATCACTTTTAAATGCTGATTTTCGTTAATGGACAAATATCAGAAGTGATTACAATATAGCTACAAGTAGTTATTTTATGTAGATGTGTGAGGTATTAATTAGCAGGAATTTATAGTTTAAGAAGTAAAATCTGTGCTATTTCATCCATTACTGGTATCTGAATTTAATTTTAAATTGTAGGCCTTTTCTTTGTAATGTGTTGGTTGCCAAGAAGAGAGTGAGTTAATAAATACTTATTTTATCCGCGATGGTTTGATAATGGCTACTTATCCATCATCATATCACCATGGCATTCATACTGCACTGAGTGCAATATGTAAATGATTATCGCACTGAGTCAACGATCATATCATGAACATATTAAATAAACGCAGATAAAATATTGTATGCAACTAGTGGGATGAGTATAATTACTGCTCTCATGTAATTACAGAACTCGGCTTATGCCTCGCTCTTGCAATACATTTGAGCGGTAATGATGCTCATATCCCACTAGTTGCATAAATATCTAACTATTATGATACAAATACGAGTGGGATAAGAGCAATATTAATATACGTGTAATCACATGTATATTAATAGGACGTTAACACGCATGAATTGTACAATATTTTATCTACACCCATCGAAAAATATAAAAAATAATTAACCAAAAAACCTAGATAGCAATTGAAATAATGTATTGTGACGCTATAAATCCATGACAACAACAATATTGTTATAAACGAGAAGTTTGTTTTTATTACAAGTTTGTAATTTGTAAGTTTAAGACGAATGATTCTGAAAGTTTGCCTTCAAATATTGAAGAGCAAGCTTTAAAAATCATATCCAATGTAATGTCGGTGAAGTCCAAATCAAAATATGAAATTGCATATGCCATATATGAAAAATGGTGTACCGGAAATATACTTGATGCTATCATTCATTCCTGAAAACGAGTGTGGTAATGAACTTCCTATCCCACTTAAAATGAATGGGATAAGACGCTATTATCTCATGGATCTAGATAAATACCAGTCATCGATAAATCTATTTAGTTAACCATAAATTTATAAGCAAAGTTTACATTTCTTAACTTAGGAGTGAAATCAAGTTAATTTTGTTAGGTATGTCCTTCGAATAATAATCCAAGAAAACAAACTAAAACCGGTAGTATCTTTTGCAATGTAATAAACTGAAAGTTGCAAAATGCGTGAATATTTGAGAAGTAGCCTAGGTCACCTTCGTAATACTCATTCTATTGTGCGGGAAGAGAGGAGGGGGGGGGGAAGGATTAAATGAGAAATATTACGGAAGAAGGGATAGAATTTTAACATAACTGAAGTAAATTAGTGTGTGACTAGGCCAAATGGTATTTTACTTTTATTAAACATAACTTAAACATGTCCTCTGGTTTTTCTCAGCTTGTTGGAATTTTTTTTTGCTTGTTTCAAGACTTTTGAGAAAGAGTTTAACAGGAAAGAGAATGTCATAGGGACTTGTCTTACCTACCTATCTATTATTTTCAGTTTTTTAAATACTTCAATTTTCAGAATCAAACTTTAACAGTGTTGACCGTTCAGTATAAGATTGAAGCAACAATAAAGATATAAAACTTGTGGTCTTGCTGAGTTGTCAATCGAGAATTTGATTAATTTTCCACTCTTAAGTGACTTTGTAGTAACAAATTACGTCTAACATCATTGGAAATATAGAGATCATCTTGATTCATTAATATACACATGAAGCAAATATTTTCCTTCCGGTAATTGAAAACACAATAGGGTGAAAAGCCCTTCTTGGTAACAAAAAAATAATTGTGCTTTCTAAAATGACCCTGCTGCAATCTTGGTTGCATAGCTCCATGTACGACCATGTATCATGAGGTTTTCCGAATTTCAATACATTTAAATGTGATTTGTTTCGACATACTTGTATCCAGTGTGGATTCTCTGCTTTCGGTCTTTTTGAAGAACAAATATAAAAGTAAATTTAATGTTGAACTGAATTTGTGGACTACCTACAATTGAACTAGCCTTCTCAAAACTAACAGCTGCACGGTAATATCAGGACGAATAGAAGAAATAGTGTACACACTCTGTAAGTTTACACGGATTTGCCGCAACGTGGCACCGCTACTGCTATGAGCATGACTCGGAAGAAGTTCATAGTACTTGTTATGCTGAATGTAGTCCTTTTAAAAGCAAATTTCTTCCATTTAACCTGGCTATTCGTAACTTAAGAAATACTTTTATAGTCCTTTATTCATAATTAATAGTCTTCTATCAGGTAATACTACTATGAACGTTCGTAACAGAAAATACAATGAGAGCTGAAGCATTGTGAAAGCAACTATAAGTTTAGTATTTAAATAATAAAATCAATCCTTTCGTAACAAGTTGCGAATTCAGGGATAGGAAACAAAACCTTCAAAACCCACAAAATGTTAGTATATAAAGAGTTGAATGATATTTTACGTGCCTATAAATGAATTAAATTACTCACCATGATTACTTACCTGCTTCTAATTGTAGTAAGTTATAACTTTAAGAATTTTAGCGAGAATATCACCTGGAGTAGCATTTCTGCTAGTGTAAATAGCAATTGATTGAATCCAATCTTGCATAAATGGCATAAACATAAACACTAATGCAGGATTTGCTAATTGTTCATTTTGGACATCAATCGTGAGATCTCCGAAGTCAACAAATTCATCGAATATTAGCACTCCGTAACGTTTATTTTCATATATTTCGGTAAATTAGGAAAAATGTGAGGTGCAGCTCCTGGTTGTAATTTTCAACACACTCGCAGTATTTCTGTCTTATGACTTTTTATAATAAAACAGTCTGATTTTATAATCATGTATTCAAAAAAATGCGCATATCAAATACGGTTATTACAGAAAGCTGCCTATTTTTCCGCGGAATCGCTCTGGCTCATTTCCCAAACTCATTTTTTTCTTTGGGAGATGATATGGCATTTTTGTAATTATTTTGTAAGCCACCACACAATATTCTTTTGTCACTGGTTAATTCAAAGCACAACACAATAAACTGAACATAACATAACTCTCAACAACAAAGCATATTAACAACCCCTAGAAATTTTCATCATTATATATTTTCGAGGTGTGTAACTTCAGACAACACAGATCCTAGCGATCGAAGCGCCACTAGTTGTCAAGTCCGCCACTGAAATTGGGAAAGCATAGAAATGCGTACACTATTTCTTCTATTCGTTCTGGTAATATCAACCAACCCATTAATACCCATACGTTAAATCTAAGAAACGGATTTCATTTTTCTAAGGTAAAAGTGAGAGAACATAAAATATATATTTGTATTTATGTATTTCCAGTTTACATTCAAAGGTTAAAACTAAATTTAATCAGTGGAACATGCTTATGGTCCTAAATTATGCAAAATATTTTAAGGGGTCGGCCAAAATGAAGTATCCTATGAACGTTAAGGGGTCCATGACCCTAAAAAGGTTGGGAATCACTGAACTAGGCCATCCTTGCATTAAGAATGCAAGCACCTCTCTTCTCAATGATAAAACTTCTTTCCCTCAGGCAATGAATTTATCTTTTCATATTCTTCTAAGGAAAGTTAATTAAAACTTAATGGCTAAATGGACTTCAATAACAGTCTTGTCCACACTAGATATCTTCTTCAGTGTTAAAATATAAATGCTTGTTTGAAGTTGAAATATTCTGACAATAGAATCATCTGATCCAACTGGGCTTACAAAAACTTCAGTGGTGTGTACTGCACATTCCTCCACTTCTTCAGACTGCTATTTGAAATCTGAAGGTCTGCACATCATTATATTTATGATCACCATAGTCGTGGCCATCATCCACTTTCAGGAAGTATGTCCTTTGTTGCCACAAATTAACAGCACTCTTGTGAAGATTATGGATATAAATCCGATATTCATGATCCTCAGGCCCATGTGGCTAGCACAACATTATACAATGTAAGGAGTCTCCAATTCTCTGCCAGTACCCAGCGCCTGCATCTGGTCCAGCAGCAAATGTGACAATTGGTCCATGTGAATAAAACCTAAGCCATTGCTAGTAGCATTAAACTTTAGCAATAGCATCTGTGTCTTAGCATTCAGCACAAACATTGGCATTTCCCTTTTTTGATGAATAAAGTTTTGCTAATGCTTAAAAGCAGAATCTGGAAAATTTCTAGCATCTGCTTTGTTGCATGACCTACTCTATTAAATTCTTTATAATAGAACATATTAAAATTGGTGCCAAGTCCAGTGTTGTGATCCTCTTTTGTTTTCCCTCTCAACCTCTTTTTCAAGTCTTCAATAAGTGAACAAGAAGCTGAAGTTTGAAACAAAGACAATCGTTAACTGGAATTCATTTCTCAATTGTCAAAAATAAAACTGATACATCTGCATCTACTCTAACTTTGCAATGTTTATTTCACTGAAGTCTTCGAAAATTTTATCCAAATATCTGATTTTTTCATGAGTTTGAAGACAACACTGGACACTGTTGGACAGATTGTTGTACAGTAAATTCCAACGTCTTTCCCTGCTCTAACCTGATATTCTGGATCATTGAAAAAAAAAATTTTCATCCTCTGGTTTGAGATTAAAGTTCTCCTGCTGATTTCATCAGACTGTCCAAGGAAATATTCTGCTAGTCAATCAACATGTTTCTCTCTAAACCTGAATAATTCTGTAATTTATTTGCATAAGATCAGGCATTTTTAGCAGATGTACTATAGTCCCGTCGCTCTAATTTCCAGCAGCCAATCGCGTTGCAGGTCGGCTACATTTAAATGTGTACGTCTTGTGATTCGCTGAGGAAGACGTTATTCATTTCTTAAGGCTCGATAAATACTTAATATAATCGCCCGCCATTTTGGCTCTTTCGTTGGCGTTCGCAGAAAGCACATGAAGACGTTATTTAACGCTCAATTATTTGCTGAATTACAGTGCGTTTGATTTATTATCATAGGAGCTACGACATGATAATGTTTAACGGTGTGGCAAATAGATTCCTCGTATGGTAGCTCGGCAATGGAAGAACAAAAATGGCGAACGATACTACCTACCTAGACTTTATAGAGCCTTCACTTCTTAAGACTTAAGCAAAGAGGAGGAGTCATGCTGGGAATAACAGCATCGCGACTATAATGTGAAAATGAAATGTAGCATGAATAGGAGTGAACTTGAAAATATTCGAGCAGTTGCTAGAAGAACTCAGCAGAACATTATTTTTATTCACTCTATTTTAAGTATATGCTAGAAACCATCTGGCATTTGGTTTTTTAGTAAAAGTTATGAGTTTAACTTTATTCACTAAAAGAGAAGCATTTGCTTAAAAAATTCTTGTAAAAGCAATTGCTAAGTTTTATTCACATGGCCCAGTGATTCATAGTAGGAGAGTAGGATGTGTATACGAGGATTTAAATAATAATATCAATAATGTAATAATAAAAACTGTGCCTGAAGAAGACAGGGAATGGTTCATGGGCAGCTATGATGGATCACATATCCACAGTGAAGTGTCCCAGGAAAATAGCGCACATGACTGGGTCACCTACTAGAAGACAGTGCAGTTTGTTTCCATATGCCAAACAGTCTGTGACCAGTTGCAGTTGACTTCACTCCAACTGGTCGAGGCGTGCATATGGCAGACCCAGGATTGTGTCAGGGCATGCATAAGGTCCAGTGGAGAGCAACAGGAAGTAAAGGGAAAGAAGGCCTGATACACATGCATGCAATGGACACACCCGTTTGTTGTAGACAACTCTGTTAGTTCTGTTAAGTAAGACCGGGCTTTGAACCCAATCATTATCGGCAGCCCCCGAAAACACCCACTACTCCTACACTAACATTCAATGCTGGATACTAAACATGTGAAGAAGTATACCGTAAGAAAGCCAGCAAAACATTCCAAAACCCATGTGACAGAGTCTGTGTGAAGGAAGGGCCAAAGTCAGGCAACAAAACATGTGGAAGAAAGAAGAGAAGCTAAAAAGTGAAGACCTAGCAGAGCACATGAACTCTTAAAAATGTAAATGAATTTCCCAAGAGTGAACATCAAATTTTTAGAATTTACTTGTCTTTTTAAGAGCTCACTTCCCCCAGGGTCCGTGTTTGGAGTCATGTACAAACTAGAGTATAACTCCAATACCACGACCGCGGGAATCTGTGCACAAGTCCTCCCTTTAGAAGCAATGCATAGCTTTTTTTAAATTGTATTTTAGGGGGGTGTTTAATTACAATCAAATACACACAATTATACATTTAAGATAGTAAGGAATATATAGCAACTATTTTCCATTTTTAAATACAGAAAGCATAAGTAAATAGATGTACTGTAGCCGTTTTAAAGTGGAAAATAAGAATTACTTGACTTTTCTAACAGTGCAAACAGTGAGAGAGAGAGAACCAAAACACAGTTGTAATGAAGATTGTCTAAAACTCAGCCACAGAGTAAGTAATAGTAAGAGATAAAGAAAGCATGCATCCATCTGCCACTCCACACTGGCTCAGCTCTGCACGAGACCACACAGTGCTCTCGTGCAGCAGAAGGGTCAACTAGAAACTCGAGACTCATGTTTCCTGCTCTGCAAATAATCCGGGAATACAGGAAACACGAACAAAAAATGAACAATTCTCACAAAAAAAAAATCCGTTTCTAAGAAACCCTTCGAGCTTACAAGAAATGGAATAATACTTTCTGTGCCATAGTCAACTAGACATGATACTCTATCCCATTTTACAGTTTTATCAAGATATAACTCGTTTAATTAACCAGTAATCATATAAAAGAAGCAGAAGAAAAATTAACACAACTTGGCAATTAAACTAAACTACTCAATGTATTATACTATTAACTAACAGCATATTGCACCATACTTGATTAATGTCGTGCTCTCACAAAAAAGTTCCTGGAAGCTAAACCATATAATCACTTGTTAATCAGTGATGGTACAATAGTTTAACAAGTATAATGTCCAACTATGATCACTAAGCTAGTGCTCCAGTGTGCCACACACACCTTTCTAAGATCCTCTGACGGAATACTCTGGTGCTACTAGACAAGTACCAAGGGTGACTATAAATCAAAGAAATAAACAAAAAGTGAACGAAACATAAATCGTTCTACACAGGAGAAAGAAGAAGCTCTGTATCTTCGTGTTTTTCACTGCCGTTCAGAATCCGGAGTCTGAAAGCCTCTGTACTCCTTGCTGCTAGGGCCTCTACAAGACAAGTTATCAGGTACCGATATGTGCGAACTGCTTTTGAATTTATACAACTACGACGAACTGCGACCCTAAAATTATCAATAGTAATACTCGGTAAGGAGTGCACAAGCGAGCTCCGTCACACACACATCGCACTTTTATTAGAGTCAACAGACACCCCCTTTCTCTCTGTGTTATGAAAAGCAGTGGTGGTGATACAAAGCCGACGATCATTTTCAGTTGTCACTACTTTCAAAAATAAAAAGTAAATCCCACAATAGGTTCTATGAGCCGAGAAAGTTGATCCCTTGCTACAACATTCCATTTCTGAGTTTACAAGTTGACATGAATACCACACACATCACGATACACCTCGTGTGGAAGTAAGAACAAGACAGATAGAGAGAGAAAAAGAGAGACAGAGAGAGTGAGAGAGAGAGAGAGAGATCAACAGACAGACACAGAGAAAGAGAAAGGAAACAGACAAAAGATATCGTCGATAACAGCTGTGACATGGGGCTAGGAGTATCGGGCACAGGTCCATCTAGACGATCCATGAAATCAAAGAAGGCGTCGAGTTACTCATTACAAATGTCATGTACACATACTTGATACTGTTTCACTTTTATTATGAAAAAATTATCAGAACAGGTTCTGAATGGTTCTTCCTGTTTAAATAAATGCACCACTGCAAAGATTACAAATACCACAATCATTCAATATAACCGTTATGCACAACTTGAAAGAAAAATCTCAACGAACACGACTTCAAATATGAAAATAATAGCAATAAAAACCTGTTCTTAAGCACAATGCTATTTAATATTCCATCCATAAAGGTACTTCTTGATTTCAAGTTTTAATATTTAATTTAAAAAATAACATTATTGGACACATTAAGAAATGAAACATGGATGGTCGGCACCATTAGAAATACTTAAATTGACATGTTTCATGTTTAAAAATACTCCATTTTTCCACTTAAATCTCTGATCAATATCAAAGTAAAGACCATTGTTCAGAAATTTAACTCTCTTTAATACTGTAAAAACGCCCACCTATATTTTCCTCTAATAAATATCTTGGGCGGTCAAAAATACCCTTCCTCATTTAAAGCAACAATCCATTCCAATAATCAATGCATTTGTTTGCAAGTTCCCCCTTAGTTGCAATGTCATAGCTCCAGAAATTTCATCCCCAGTTCTGAGAGTAATTCAAAATGCTGCACAACTCAGAGCGGCAGAATGTATGGAAGAGGACATTCTGCCACTCTACAAGTCAAATCATCGAATCTCTGCCAGACAGCAGATAACAAAATCATTTAATGATTCTTAATATAAGAACATGATTGACAGTTGTGAAGCTTTTGAAGAGATTAAGAAATACATGATTATAGTGCACATTAATATTATACCAGGTGACCAAGCACAGGTCTCAGATCATGTAGAAGGGAGAAAAATGCACAGAATATACATAATAAAAAAATCTTTAACATCCCTCTTGTGAGTAATAGACAGCTTAAGGATTTGGCATTTGTTTTCAGAAGAAAGGCACAGTACGATCTCTAAATCAGTTCGGACCCCAGTTCTCAATGTCAAACTTCATACACTTCTCTCTCTCTCTCTCTCAACTCTCTTTTGAAAGCTCCTAAATATGTTACCAGATTCCTTAATAATATGTGAAACAATTTTTTTTCTACACAATAGATGAGTCTGATATGTAACACAAATCCTATAGATCATAGTAAATCTAGAATACACCTTATTTACTCTTCTTCAGAGAAACTGCTTCCTTCTTTTGGAATAAAAAATAATGTCTCAGTACTTTCTGTAATAACATTTTAACCTACTCGATTTAAACAAACTCCCTCTCCGACATTAACCATAAAGTATAAAAGTATATGATAAATTGCAATTAGAATTACTTGTAAGCCTGCAAGGTCACAAAACCGTTCCACATATCCATACATTTCATCTATTGAAATTGGGAGCCCAAAACCTCATAGATGACACTTATATAAAGTTAATAAAATGTTAGTTGAGTCTACAAATATGGAAAGTGCAGCAATAAAAAGTTTCTTATAGAAACAGTGGAAGTTACCACTTTAAAAAATAATTCCATAAAATATAGTGAAACACTACAAGATTATAAAAAGATACATGAAACAAAAACATATTTAAGCTAAGCAACAGCCTATATGATCCATTATCTAATACTATTGTTATCACTACAGTTTTAGAAGATTTAGAATAATTAAGGGTGGGATTTCTGGAAGTAACTTTCTGAAAGAAACAACTTTCAATTCAACATTCTTCTGCAACCAACTTCTGTTTCTATATAATGAACAAATTGATAGGCCTTCTGGTTTTCAATATTTAAATCCTGTTTCTTTCAGCTAGAGAAACTGCAATCCCATCCTTAAAGCTATCAAACCCGATGCCAGTACATTCACAGTGAGAAGTGCAGTTGCTCTTGGGCTTCGTGTGGAGGTGCGAAAAAACAAACTGATACACAAGAAACAGAGTACAATCGGAAGGCACCATTGTAGGATATCGATCACCCAAAGTAAAATTTTGACAAATGTGTTTCTGTCACGTGGGCGAAACAGACTTTTTTTTCGCCATCCCTGGAAGTATGATTTAGAAGTGAAGAATGTTATTGTCGAATGAAAGTTTTTCATGTCTCATTTACGACGATCCTCCAAGGTGACAGATATAAGGCAGACACAAGATCAAAAGAAAGGGCACCAGGAAGATTCGATAGAAAGGGCAACACAAATACGTTGAATGGTTGAGCCCAGTCCTCCACTGTGAATATACGCTAATACACGACAGGTTATGAATGTAGCCTACTTAGATATGAATATAATAGCAATATACTATAGTACTGCAAATATCAGATAATATGAAGTCTGGTAGGACCCACTCTATGCAGCAAGTTGGGTTATTTTGAAACGTTAAAAACTTTTACGCATTGATCCCATTAACACAAGAGGCACAATTCCCTATATGATACTCATGTACGGTATAATATGTTAAATATTATATAAAGTGTGCTGGACTTATTGATACTTGTATTTCCCACGTTTCTGTATTTGAAATTTCAAGTCACGGTACTGTTCAATGCGGCAAATATTTTGTGTCTTAATCCATTTTTGTGGTAGATATCAAATTGCCCTCTGTGAAGTATCTGGTCATCTGCATGAATTTTTAAACAGATTTGGTGACTCTGCCTTATAAGCATGAAGTCAATGATCAAATTTAAGGTTACGATATAAAAATATGTGAGATGCAATCATGCACGTTTTTGGGAAGTGGATTTCACGAGATTGTTGTTTTGGTCCCAACAAAATTTCTAGACACTGCATGAAAATCAAGTCAAATGAAGTCAGTTTTGTGAGTGCCTCAGTGAGGTAGTGTCATCAGAAATCACAAATGGTCTCTAAAGTTTCGAGCACAATTTCATTCCTGGTCATACGATTACTGCAACTGACTACATCATAACACATTTACTCCCCATCAGCAGGGAATACAACTGTTCAAATTGACAAAATCTGCTTAATTACCAAAAACCTGAAAAATATAGTTGTGTTGACAACAGTTGTAAGAAAATGTTAATTCGGTGCTTACATTTGTGTTGTCTGGAGATTCATACAAATATATAAATTTATTTAATGGGAAAAAATAACTTGCTCAGAAACATGGTAAAAACGTGCATGACCACAAAATATAACAATTTTAGAATATCGAGAGAAAAGCATTAATAAACAAGTAGGAAGATAGTGATGCAACACAGTCCAGAGTCAAGTTCATCACAAGCTTGGGAGTCAGATAAGAGGGTCATCTTTGTACACTTCACAGATAGAATACCCAGCGAAAGAGTCTCGAATTTGGAAGTTAAGACGAGTGCAACATCGGCCAAACTGCACACTAGCTCCTCTCCCCACGCTCGCTTTTGATAGCTTATGATGCTGCTCTCCACCATGGTAGTATTTCCTCCCAATCAATCTTTTGTGGAAGGCACATATGTACCGCTTCTGGCTTTTTTTAGTTTGTCTCAAAAGGTATAAAAATAATTGAGGTCCTTGTGATATGTCACACATGTAACAGCGAGAGAAATTTCAATGAATCGCCCAAGCACTATTTTTTTGTTTCACTTTTTTTTGCATGTGTATGTGTGTTCCATCGGCACATTCATTTTTAATTCACTTGTTTTCCACATTTTATTTTCGGTGATGAGACACTTTCTCCCCGCGAAATAGTAACCCATGAGGTTGCATGGCAATTTGCAATTAAAAACCTCATTCAAAATACGTTTCAAAAGTGCACCTGTCTTCTAGCTGAACGTATTCAAGCCATGAGATTTTTACTGTAAATTGTGATTGTCAACTATGTTATAATATATATTTATAAACGTTTAGAAATATACCACCATAAAAATTGAAAAAGGAAGTTAATGAATTGGTCTAAACCAACCCTGTAGCTTTCTTCTTTTTTTTTTTTTTACCTCAATAAGTATAATATTAATTAGTCATAATGTAGTTAACTCATTTAAAGCTATGACAACAATACTGTTTCAAATATATAATATACTGATTACTATAATAATTATTAATTTGAAGATATCATATGGCTCACAAAGCAGGGTGAAGACGTGATCGGATGCGCAGGAGAGCTACGTTCTAACATGGAGAAGACACTCTGCACCACATACCTACTGGGTTGTCTAAACTAGTTCCAGGGGGGGAGGGGTAGGGTACACACAAGATGCTGGCAGTACTCGAGTTTCATCACAAGCTACACCACTCAACACATCACCTCTTTCGACAGGTTTGTTGGATGAACAGGCTAAATAAGAAGAAAGCAAGTATGGTTAAGACGAACCTACCTACGACTACAGTTTACTTCTACAAGTCCTCAACACTTAATATGTAAAAATAATAATAATAAAATAAAACAAACTAATCACCTAATGAATACTCATATCTTGCATCCTAAAAATGGACTGGCACATCACAATGTCCATAAGAAAACAATCAGGATAGAACAGCTATAAAAAGTCCAGTCCATTTCTTCTAGGATGTCTACATCATGATCAATGTCATTTTCAATTCTCATTTTGCACACAAAGGCCAGTTCATGATCCAAACTTTCGAACAGAAATCAATGAACAAACAACAGGTTTATGCCTCTGCTTTGGACTCGAGCCAGGTCTTGGAATGGTCTGACACAAGAAAAGGAGGGGTGAGGGTGGGGAAAGTGGGGGCGGGAACCTCGAATGTGTATGTCCTCTCTGTTAAGTAATACGAATTAAAATAATACTCTCACAGAAACATGTCTCTGCGTCCAGAAGAATACCATTTACCCAAGTCTCACATCATACTCTCTCTATCTCTCATCTTTCATTCTGCTTTAATTCTAAATACACAACATTTATTAAGATAATTCTGTTTATATCCTTTTCATCAATTGCTCTCTATATAGGATTGAACAAATGCAAAAATATATATATCCAAAAACTGGTTTGACAAACTGGGGCTTGTGAATCAAAGTTATGGCGTCATATAGTATAATATATGAACTTCTAAATATCTTCATGTTTCCAAAAATAGCACATTAAAAACATTTTTTTTGTGTGTGGTAATTCTTATCAAAGGCAAATGTTTGTATATCCATTTGCTTCCACAACTTTATTTATTTTTATTTATTTATTTTGTGTTTCCCTAAATGTTCAGACATGAAAGGTAGTTTTGTATGTAAGCTATACTTCTAGCATCTTGTAATGATCTAATAATGAGATGTAATGGATTGTACAAAGAGCTACCATCATATTCATAAAAAAGAAGAAAACGAATGTAGCATAGAACTATGAAATGGTTTCTCAGCAGGCAGAACGAACTAGATGGCTGACAAATTTTCTGCATCGTGATTAATACCCATAATGAATTATATTACTCTTTAATTTCTTAAATGATTGTGAAAATGGGGGATAAAAAGAATGCGTTCGATATGTGTTAGCCAATTCCCCCATTTTCCAAGTTCAGGGATTATCACTACCAATGACTATGTTTTGCTAATCTAGCAATCATTACCAAGCGATCCTGTTACTCGCTCCAGCCAGGGATGTCCCCAGGCCGGATGTGCGTTTGTCTTGTGCATCCATCACTTGGCAGTGTCTTTCACGGTTATATAAAAAGGTACTACTTCTCTCTTTAATCTAGTTCACAGTGTGGTCAAATTCGGTTTTCTTGTCCACATAATTACCTGCCTTCTTCATTTCCTGTCCCTTGCCATACTGTCGCTCCAATCGTATCATAATACATCCAATCATGTCATAATACAAATTAGGAAATGTGATAAATCTTCGTATGTTATCGATAAACCCTGTACATTTCCTTTGTAGTGTAAGCTCATAGTGTGTAAACAATGACAATGTCAGCCCAACTAACTCAGGCTGTGTAAAGTCTGCTATGAGCCCAAGATCACTTGCTTCCAAATAGTCACAGTTCCAAACTTCCCGTCTGATATAGGTCTGCAAACAATTGATAGGGACAGGGGAATGTCTGGAACTCAAAGTCACAAACTCATAGGGGGGAAACATGTCACGCACGTGGTCAAAAAATATATCAAAATTTGAATACAATTACAAATTCTAAAACCCCATTCAAGTTTCTTCATTCTTCATACCTTCCTGTTCTTCTTCTTCTGACAAAGCAGGACAAATGGCTTGCGTCTAGCTATCCACTGTAACTAGCTTATCCCATTTACTTAAGCAAATGATTAACGCAGCTGTAAAATATTTGTCAATCGATTTTGGTCTTAATAAAAATCATTACATGTTACTTTAACGCGATGAGGTTTATGCTAACCTCTCGCTCTTTAAATGTATATAGATGTTTACATGATGAATACATATTAGCAAAATGTTTGTTGTCCCTGATAGATATGCAAATACATTATGAATTTGATGAAAGCGCAAAAGAGAATATTGTATCCGGTGGTTCGGCAAATTCTCGTCTCTCGGTTGTAGTTGTTCTTGTCTTGTCAAAAGCAGCAGGCATGCAAGGCCTCCACTCCATACAGGAGCCGGAGAGCAGGTTAGATACTCGACTTTGAGAACGACACCCGTAAGTGGTTGGACTCGCTCAGCTGGTAGTTGTGCATCTTCTGTAAAGCAAATAGAAAGATTCTTAAGTGGAGATCATATTCAAATCAAAGAAAGTATTTTGCACAGGGATAACCAAGATGCAACCAAAAAGGGGTATACAACACGCTTCTCAATCATCAATTTCAGTCGTAAAGTCACAGGAAAATAATTTTTGAGATAAGTCTACCATCCTATAAAGATCTCGTACAGCAACAGTGCTTAAAGTCCAGATTTCTCATCTAACATGACTGTAAAAAAAAAAAAAAAAAAAAAAACAGTATTTTTTTAAGGAAAGCTACAATGATCTTTTGCTTCATTGATTCCTGTAACATATGAGTATATACGAGGTGTGTCCAGAAAGTAAGTTTCCCTAGTTGTTTATAGGGAAAAAAAAAAAACACAATTTCGTGGAACAAATACAGCAATTATTGAAGTATTTTTCAATATATTCCCTACCGGAATTGAGACATTAAATGTTTAAATTTTGTCATACTGTGGGATCAATAGAGAGGTGTAGATGGCTGTTACACACTAGTTCTGATCCCAAGGGGGCACAGAGATACAAACATTATTATTATTATTATTATTATTGCTCGGATTTCTATGGCATGCCATATTTTTATCTTGGTCTTTTTTTACAAACTTTAACATAGAGCATAACCCCGTTATTGTGCTCATCAAGGGACTGTGGCCTTCAAGCGTAACAGCGCTATAGACGGGCACTGTTTTATGAAATGGGGAAAACAATTTAGACACCACTTCATAGTGCATTTGTTACAGTGCAAAATACAAATAACAGCTCATTTGATATGTTTGCCTGTGTTTGTACTACTATTATGAATGATAACATTTTCTATTTGGTTCAAGGAACTACAGATTAGATTGCTTGGAGTAACGCTAATGTATTTTCGAACCACATTTACTTCTCTGAGGGCTTCGTTTGGTCTGGAGACACTTTCATCTACAGATTCAATTTCCTCATCACGGTCTTCATCTTGGGAGGTAGTAGCAGCATGATCTGCAACCACGTTGTCAACACCGCGAATTTCTGAGGTCACAAGATCAGTGTCAAAATGACACAAAATCCTCCATGTTGACTTCCCCCAACTTCTCCCCCATGGCAGCCCAATCCTCCTCCTCATCATCATCATCATCATCATCATCATCATCATCATCCATTATGAAAGAGGCATTCATTTCACAGCTTGTTATGTCATTTTGCACTGCAGACTTACTGCACAATCCACAAAATTCAAAGGTTAACTACATTTTATAGAAATGACAGGAATGTATTGACAGGGAGACTTTAAGTGTTATAATCCTTCCTTACAAAGGAAAATTCCAGTAAGTGGAACTTCCGACAGTGCCCACTGGAGGGTTTATTCATGTAGAGGGTGAAATTTCTTTCCTGTGCTTGTGGTGCAGTGACCCTCAGTACAGTGACATCAACACACTCGTATTTTTTCACAATGCTTAGAAAACACTATAAATTTCGCAATTTCACGGAATTTTTTACTTATTTCCGATTCAAAAAAAGTGCTACATGCAGTATTTGGAAGCATTAGAACTGGGTAAAATTATACAGGATTATATAGAAAATGTTCAGAGACTGCATAAAAAGAGCGTAATAAACGGGATACCGTTATAAGAAGGTGCGTATTAACGAGGTTTTACTGTATTTCTAGCTTTTCTGAACACAATGACACTGTTTTTATTGCATATTTTAGTCATATTACAATAATTTTAACAGTTCTCCACGTATTATTCACATGTTTTGGCGTCTATAATGTCAAGATATTTTGTTTGCATTTTGTTATTTATTTTGGATTTCCTTTCCTTACAAATGTTTTCTGGTTAAATGAAGTAAGTTGTCAAAACACGAAAGACAAAATGTTAGGAATATGACTGGATTGTTGCTGATCAATCTTGCCTATACCCTCCTCATCCCCCCCCCCCCCCAAACATAAGATGCTTAAGAGATTCCAATCTTGTTGTTGCCAGGTTGCAATTCATAAACAATCAGTGACACTGTTGCTTAAAATAATTAGCTATACAGAGGACAGATATTGGACATTTTTTACCCTACTTTCCCCCTTAGGCTTAACAGACTGCAATGGCCAATACAAGGAGTTAATATTCACAAAAACAATTTTGCAGAATGGTGAAGAATAAAAGATTTTAAACTAAGTTTTGGACAATATTTAATTTGTTTTGAGTTATATTTTGGTATTTTTTAGGAAATAAGTGCATGCATATTTCCAGATTTTTTAGATCATAGAAATCCGAGCAATAATAATAATAATAATAATAATAATAATAATAATAATAATAATAATAATAATAATATCTCCTACTGAATTCCCATCTCCCACATTTCACCTCTTGTAGGCTGGCAGGTCTGATGGTACACTCTATGACACAGAAAATGGTCAGTCTCTCGTAACATGAATTTGTCTGTCATTTGGGTTAGCGTGTGATGCATACAGGGCAATATTAAGCATCCAGGTCCGAGGATGAAATCAAGTCGTAGCAGTGACATATCTGTATGTCAAAAAGGACATATTCCCTACGAAGCCTTTATGACTTAGTGATAGAGTTCTTTCTTTTCATTACAAAGACTGTGCGTTTAATCTCTCTATGTAAAACGCATGCATATAAACACAGCACACACAATTATTCCCGAACTACTGCGAGATGGGACCTGGCCCCTGACCAGTAACCAATTTCCATGCCAAAGGGTGTACAAAGATTTGTCAAGAATGACATTAGACGTTTAATTCAGTATTCTGCCAATACAGCTGAATGCTTGGTCGCAGAGTAACAGCCAACATCTGATTTTGAGTATAAAAAAAATACTAAACAAATAATCGAAACAGATAAGACCACTTACTATGAGAGCAGCAACAGCATCGTCCATTGTTGGGAGTTGAATGAGGGCCATCTTCCTGTCCTTCCTGCAAGCGTAAAGAAACAACTACCTTCAGTCACAATACCCATGTAACAATAAATGATGGTTATGTGTATTTATAACGACATTATAGATTTATCATAGACAATCACTGTTGGTTTTTGTGTTAAGAAAGCAAAGAACCTAACATCTGAATGCAACAAAGGCTGTGCAGCACAACACCTGAATGAAATCATACTTACGGGAAGAACTTAAAAGCTTTGACAGGGAACCCGTTCTTTGTAAATGCATCCTTGATCTCTTCTTCAGAGACAGATGGTCTGCAAAACAAAATTTAATTGATGTTATACAATGAAAAGATAGCAATTCCAAAATAATGTTCACAATACTAAATTATTTCCCTATAATGTACCACTATTTTCATTACCCAGACAGAAACACTATCTGCTACGAACACAATAAGGAAAGTGGAGGAAAAAGGCATTCCAATTCATCTGTGGCTGCATCAACATAAAAATATGTAGAAAAAGACAAGATATGATGTACACAGAATCAACGAGAGAACTCGGATGAAAATACAAAATCCTGTCAACCAAAATTAATTTCTAAAATCAGTTACAAATATGAAACAATGCAAGAAAAATAATAAAGATTTTTAAAAGAACTAAATGTGATAGAAACACAGAACTATAACATTTAAAAATGAAACAGGTTGACTCATGTAAACAGCTTGACATCAAAATTCCATTCAGGGTGTTACAAGATGCCAAGTGACTTAATTTTGCGACCTTTCTGAAAATGTAACAATCTATAATTCACATCTGATTCATCATCATTTTCACTTTTCTCGTTAGTCTAGCTCAATGGTTCGAGGAAATACATGGTTACCACAAAAGATTTAGACAATTTCGCATTACAACACAAGAGACGACATTATTCATGCCAAAAGTTGATCACTTCGGGACATCAACAGAGATGGATGTGTTGATGGTGTACAATACCTTCCACAAGTGTGGCAAAAGGTGGCAAACATTGGGCGAAGGGGAGGGACGATTACATGGAAGGGATGTAAATGGCGTTTTCTCTGATAATAAAGCTGTATCTCTGTTGCCATCACTTTTTATCCAATCCTCGTAGTGAAGCAGAAGGCTGAAGCCACTGCATTAAATGAAGGCAATGTGAAGGAAAACAATCGAGTTCTAGTGGATGAAGTACCTGAAATGGACATTAATAAAGCAGTAATGGTTCTATACATCAATGTTCCATCTACATTGAATTTCAGTACCATGAAGTATCTTCAAGGAGAGTATCAGGGCAGTTTGACATATGAACTGAAGAGTGATATGCTGATATAAGTTTGGAAATTCGATGGTGCTAGGAAAAGGACGATGATAAGTTTCTAGCAAGAACTGTAACCAAACATAAAATCTCAATTCACTAGCATCAAATGAAACACAGCAATATATGGCATCACTTTCTCTGTCAAAAGACATCCGGGCATTGATTATGTCCTGGAGATCTTTTATAGACCAAAACAGAGCATATACAAATGAGTTGAAAAATGAGACGAGAGAGTATCTGTACATTCACACATTATAGTCGTCACTGAGTAGACAAGACCAGCAGAGTAAAAATCACTCCTTTTCCTTCTCAATTCCAAGTATGAGGTTTGCACAGAGTAGAATACGTGAGATATGACATTTTGACTGACACATCGTGGGTGATCTCACATGTGTGCCCAATAATATTTCATGACTCCCTTACGTCACTCATGGGTCATGGACTGCGATAGGGCAAGACAGCACTGAGCCTTCACACATGTGAGTTCACCTACATTATCAGTCACCACTTTATCACCCACTATAATGCCTCACATTACCTCCAGCCAAGAATGAAGATAGAAAGTGCTTTAAATTCAAAAGTTGTAGGACTGTAAATCCTAACTACAGGTAGTGGAGCTATAGTAAACTGTTAATATGGAATTTGTAAACAACACTTGTTACAACCAGCTGTAATTGAATTCTTATCGTGGATAAAGAAACCACAGTGAAAATTCACAAACCTCTGAGTGTGTGCAATTAATTAATAAAGAGCACTGAGTGAAAACTCCAACAGGACAAACTGAGCTTCATGATCTGTTGCAGTCACTAGCCCAGACATGTTCATGAAGTGTGCTTAATGCCATTATTCAGCAGAATCAGTGCATCACAAGCTGACAATGGCATCCATCACTCTTGCAGTGGACTCTTCATTTAGCTTGAGGATATGGAGTGCACGATTCCTGCACTTGTTTAAGAATGGCGTAGAGCTATACAAGTTTACTGAGATATTCATTTATACTGTGAGTAAATTTCAAAACTTTTGATAAGTATCTTATTAGGAAAAACGTGGGACATTACTTTCTAAGCAACCCTCATAGTTTTAATATTACAGTAATAGCAATTGGTCAAGTAACTCTCTGAAAGGTTCAATCTAGAATGCTAACTCTAATGATGGTTTACTTACGGAATGTTGGACAAATGCAGGGTGGCAGAAGGAGGGTAAATATTCTGGTAATTCTTGGACCCTGGCTTCTTGAAGCGGTGCAGAGTGGAATTGGAGTAGTCCTTGGTCAGTCCAGCATCTGGCTGGCCCTCCTTTGGCAGTTGCACAGTCTGGTGCTTTGAGGGCATCACGCGGATCTGCTTGCCAAAAACTCGCAGCTTGTCCATGTGAGTCATAGCTACCAACAGCACAAAGAATTACTTCACTCCTTATGTCCTGATGCTTTTTATCTTAAAAAGGAAATTTTAATGCGCTCATATCGAAACCTCCTCTCAACTTGCTTTGAATATAACATGATAGGGTAGTGAATCACAGACGATGAGGATGGTAACTCCCACATATTAACTAACACTCTATATATGTATTGTTTAGAGTTTAGAGCTTTGTTGATGGTGAACCCAACTAAGTGTTCAAAATGTTTGCAATACAGATACTAATTCTGAATCTTCTACTGATAATATAATGAATTTCATCATCACGTACATTACAGTGACACTACATACCCAGGCTTTTATCTGTCAGAGGCAAATATTTGTTCAGTTCTGTCCCGAAAAAATAAAGAGTCATTTGCTCACTAGAAGTTTCAAATGTTTCAAAATGAAGTCTTCACATTTTTAGTTTGAAATGTAATTTTACATACACCTTGTAACCACACACTTTGCGACCTGAAAATAATTCTTGAAGTTTTCGTCACATGAGAGGGCCTCAGTTTTGCTTTAGCAGCTCTATGATACGTGGAATACTGAAGTCTCTTCAGAAAATCTCCTTAATAATAACGATGATAATGCCTGAAATCTCTCCTTTCAACCTCTGTAAAGTGTGATCCTAAGTGTTCACAGATAAGGCATTCTGTTGTATCTAATTTTGTTTCTGATTTCTGAACAGCATTTTGGATGTACCTATATTTCGTCTACCACAGAAGTTTCAAACTGTTCTTCTGTATGCTTTAAATAAACTGTTTACTTCTATTTAAAACACAATGTTCCACTCTATTTATTGCACAAGCTAACACTAACTTCATGAGTCATTGTTACAGAAACAGTATAAATCTATAGGAGGTGAGGAAGATCTGTTTTACAAGGTTTACAGGATGTGTAATTTCCATTTAAAACTAAAAATGTATAGAAATTTATTAAGGAAAGTTTGGGTCCTACAGCGAAACGAGGTGGTCCGGGTTCGATTCCCGATCGGGACAAGTTACCTGGTTGAGGTTTTTTCCAGGGTTTTTCCTCAACCCAAAATGAGCAACCCCAGACTCATTTCACTGGCATTATCACCTTCATCTCATTCAGATGCTAAATAACCTAAGATGATGATAAAGCATCGTAAAATAACCTACTATACAGCAAATGAACTACTTTGTATTTTGAAAGTTTATTTTTATTTTATTGGGTTATTTTACGACGCTGTATCAACATCTAGGTTATTTAGCGTCTGAATGAAATGAAGGTGATAATGCCGGTGAAATGAGTCCGGGGTCCAGCACCGAAAGTTACCCAGCATTTGCTCGTATTGGGTTGAGGGAATTACCCCGGAAAAAACCTCAACCAGGTAACTTGCCCTGACCAGGATTCGAACCCGGGCCACTTGGTTTCGCGGCCAGATGCGCTGACCGTTACTCCACAGGTGTGGACTGTTGAAAGTTTATGAAACAGTAAGTTCGCAAAATTGCTTTACAACTTTTGTAGCAGCAGCTATTTGGGTTAAACAGTGATGGCGATGGTGTATAATGAACTTATTTTGAAAACACAGAATTTCACTTGTTTGATAATGTTCAAAAAGAGGAAGTGAAGACCTTTTTCGAGGATATAAAGAAGTTTTATGTAAGCAACTATGATAATTGGTTTCTGCTTATGTTTTAGCAAGTTTCTGAAGCAAGTGACTGATTTTATCGTGATTGAATGCTCCATCTAGTAATTAACTTATATATTATATTCAGAAAAAAATTGGTGTGGTTTCATTGTTGTGCTGATCCAATATTTTTCGATGGAATGCATGCGTAGATTCATTACTCATCTTTGCAACGTGAATTCTGTTTACGTTTTCGGAAGGACACACCACATGAGAACAATATTCGAAAGCAGTGTAAACACTTTGCGGAAAGAGGATGCCTGAGTAAAGATAAGAGCACAGATCATTCGAGCATGTCCAATGCCAATGTGAGGGAGACTTTTCAGTGGAGCCCAAAGAAGTCACTGGCTAGAGGTAGTCGAGAGTTGAAAATATCAAAAACGGCATTGAGAAAGTGTTGAATAAGCAGTTATTAACAGAAGTGTTCAAGTTGCAGAAGAAGAGGCATCAAAAAAAAAAAAAAAATGAGTGGCTCCTATTCCACCTTTGCTCATTTTTTCGAATCTAGCATAAGGTTTTTCAGTGTTGCCATGTCTACTTTATTTCTCCTCTTTTTACAACTTCATCAGTTTTTCGTCTACAAAACCATCTTCACTGACAGAAGTTATAATCGTTTGTCAGAAAATATACGAAAGTTACTTATGTTGTATTGTAAGCAGTGTTGAGTCTAGCCAGTGTAGGAACTATTTCTTTTTTGTTTTCTTCAGTGTACTTTTTTTTTCCTTCGTTATTTAACGACGCTGTATCAATTACGAGGTCATTTAGCGTCGATGGGATTGGTGATAGCGAGATGATATTTGGCGATTTGAGACAGAGGATTCGCCATAGATTACCTAACATCTGCCTTACAGTCGGGGAAAACCTCGGGGGGGGGAAAAAAACCCAACCAGGTAATCAGCCAAAGCGGGAATCGAACCCGCGCCCGAGCACAACTCCGGATTGGCAGGCAAGCGCCTTAACCGACCGAGCTACGCCAGTGGCTTTCTTCAGTGTAAAAAAATTAGTTACCTAGTAATGATTTGATGATGCTGAAGAACTGTTTAATTATGCAGATGTATTATATTTTATTTGGTAGTATATTAAATACGGACAAAGCAATTAATATCTGAAGGTTTATTTTGTAAATAATGGCGGAAAAGTTTTCTTCATATTGTGCCAATCCCTAGTTATTATATATACTCACCCAAGTGGGCCTGGTGTGGTTCAGACATTTGAATTAGAGCACTGTCCTTCTTGTTGTACAGAATCTTCACACGCTGCACATCTCCATACACGCCTGTTGGCAAACAACTACTTTAATATCTCACACATCAGATGTTACGTCCTGGAAATTCGGATCACATGACGCACACAACTAAGTCCAAGATCTTTCTACGCGATTCCCTGTTCACTGATTCAAGACACTGAGCAATCACTCATTATGATTCATTTCTATTAATGTGCAACTTTTAAATAGTGAATTTAAAAAATAAAGCATTCAGGATATAGTATTATTCAAAGAAAATACCTGTAAATGATTATAAACTAATAAACCTCCAAACTACTTCTCTCTATACAGTTTATCTGCAATTAGAATCGCAATTAATTTTTTTACGCATAACATCTTCTTAGGAATAGTTAAGACGACTTAAAAGTTTTTACCAGGAAAGTGTCTTCCCTTTTAAAAAAGATGGCAAAACACTGAATTCAGCATTTTCGAAATTAATTATGAAAAATGGGAAGATAAGCACTTTATCATAATAAGGGAAGGGGGAGGTAAATTATATATACAGTTTATACTATATACAGTATATAAATGTTGCAGGAAAAATAATTAAATATCTTTTAAGAATGAAATTAAGGACTGTCTAGCTTAAATACGTATAAATTCATCTTTCAGCCTGTGTTCTCCAACACAGGATTTCATCATCCACTGAATTATATTTTATGTCAGAAGTTAATAATGACACAAATTAATACAACTGCGGTAACTTAATATGAATTTCTTCTAGTACCTATCATATTACTGTTCACACAGTTCATAAACGAATAAAAATGTAAAACTAACTGAATTCATAAAGTCTTGTATGACATCTCAGGACTCTCCTATCCACTACAAAACAATACTGTATTAAATACAGTCTAGTTGTACTAAATTACGAGAGAAAGATGCTAGTAGTCAAATCGATTTTTGTCTCATAATGAAATGAACAGAACTGCATACAGCACAGAAAACAAGAACTGATGCTTCGAAACAGGCAACAACCTGCTTGCAAACAAACACATGCCAATACTGTCAACAATTCATCCCCAGAATGTTTGATCCATTTGGTTACATAAGTAAATATATTTTACTCCAAATAACCATCCTTTTATCTTTTCGTTATTTACAAAGAAGGCATCATAATGGTGCAAAATACACTGTCTTGTAAATACAAGTATTCAATACCCTTACACGCATTATATATATGATATGTACGGCAATTTATTCGTAGCTTTTACATACAAGTAACACTAGACTGTTATTTACTCTAAGTCGACACAAGCTCTCTTTTAATTTACTTTTTTTTGTGACGACTACAATGTCATAATGAAAAAACTTTTATGCAGAGCTGTTTCAAGACTTAAAAAGACCCAAGTGACACACAAATAATATCACAAATTAATTAGTAATACTTTATACATAGCAGAGTCACTTCATTGTAACTTTTCATCAAACTCCTTACAACTGATGAAAAGCAGATTTCTTAATACACATATACACCGAGAAAATTGTCTTTTGCTCTCTTGTATTACAAAGTTTTAAACATCATCTTCCTGTAGCTTCTGGTTGTATGAAATGGAAAGTTTTTAGGATTTCAGAACAGCTTCCAGGTACCATTTTTAAACGTAATAGCCTAGATCATATATACCCAGATTGTTCGGTGTTATAGGCTTTGACGGTAACAACTTTTGTCAGGTATACTATGCTGCCATCTAGTTGTTACATAAGGAGTCACATCATAACTCCCATTTGAATTCCATTAGCAACTGTACTGTCATCTCGTGTTCGTTTACGGCAGACGGGTGGTGATCCTGGCGGTTGTTCTCTTCAAAGTGCAACTGATTTTAACATAGGAATGAGCAATCTATATGTGATCTGGGGTAATAGGTAATAAAACCACATATAAAATACAATCATTGCAATTCACGTGATATGAAAGGATTACTGCTATGTTGGGTTTTGTATTAATGGAATATTATTTCTTGGTAACTTCCTACCAAACATTTTCTGTCGCAAATTCACAACCATTTCACAATTATACCGCAGATACATTACAACATTTGAAAAAAGTATCAGAATAGTGTTTATTATCGATTACACTGTACTCCAAATGTAAGTCTGTTAGTATCAGTGTGGATTGTGATGATATCTTAACAGTATATTCTTAAAATCTGTGAAGGCAAATCATTTTTACATTGGCTGTATGTCAAAGACCAATAAACAATCTGAAGTTTTTATTAATTAATAGTCTGATGACATTTTGACACTAATTTCCAACTTTTACGTTATACAGCATATTGCTTTAAATCAGTGGTTCCCAAAGTGTGCTCCGACGACCCCTGGGAATCCGCCAACACTTATCAGGGGATCCGCAGTACGTAATTTTGAAATAACATATAATAATGTTTTTCTCGGCGTGATTGTACAGTACTGC
Source organism: Periplaneta americana (assembly GCF_040183065.1). Taxonomy (NCBI): domain Eukaryota; kingdom Metazoa; phylum Arthropoda; class Insecta; order Blattodea; family Blattidae; genus Periplaneta; species Periplaneta americana. The sequence continues at coordinate 60,936,898 of NC_091131.1, read as the reverse complement.
ACTTGACCGTACTTGTGAAAGTTAGTATATTGACAAGGGTAGATGACCAAATCTCCCCTTGTGTGAGCTGACTTCAAGCTGTTGTAAACAACCACGACTTTCTTTTTTCAGTTAAGGTTGTCAATTCTATTGAAATTTTTTTGTCTGCTTGGCGAGGATGGCAAATTATTAGTTAGTTTTTATCTGCTTGGTGTGTGAATGGTTTGCAGTTTTTTCTCTCGAAACCAACAATGTAAGAATAAGTTTTTGTAAATGTGCTCAGAGACTTAATAAATTTGATTGACAATAAATTTTGACACGTATTTTTAAAAAGAAACGAATTTCGTCCATTGTTGTGTATGCATTCTCTTTCTGCAAACAGTTTACTTTTATTGTGCAAACAGTTTTTACTCATTCAGTATGCGCAGGCTTATGTGAGGTGTTCCTGTTGAACTGTGTGTCAATAACCACGTGTCTTTGACTCCGAATATAATAATATTAATTTAATATTACGAATAATTTTAATTTTTATATTATACATTGTCTCAATGGATCGGTGGCTTATAAGAAGCAATAAAAATGAGAGTTCTACAAATTCAGAAACCAGTCGATCACCTTGTCATGTATCACACCCCAGTGCTGCTAATTTAAAAATGGGTGGATTTACATATAGCTACAGGTAATACAATTGCTCTGGATGCCCTTTGTGTGCTATGTAACAAAGTGTTAAGTAACAGTTCTTTATTGCTCGCAAAACTGCATAAACGTTTGGAAACAAACCACCCCAAATGTAAGAACAAGAACATGCATTTTTTTTAACATAAACTTGAAAGTTTAAAACAGTGTCAGAATATGTTGGTGAAAAGTGTGGAAACCGACAATAAAAATGATACAGAGGCGTCATACCAGGTGAGATGTGAAACGAGGAAATAATACCATTCTTCACATTAGCAATTTGAAGATATTTTTTTATAATTATGCATGTATTTATTGAAAAAAATACACGCAGTCCAAGGAGTGAGGTCTCAGGATTGACGGAGCCACATAAACACTAATGCTTCTGTCCTGACTTACTTGAGCAATTTCTTGTAGAGAAACATTTACTGTATGAGCAGTGGCAGAATCCTGTTGAAAGAATACATAATTTCTTTCCATTTCATAATAGAGTGTAAAATGAAATTCACATAAGTATTAGCACTGTTTCCTATGGGGGAAAAAAAATATTGTCCGACAATTATTTTCCTGCTTACAGCATATCACATACAAACTTTCTCGTCATGAAGGCCAATAAACGTGTATATGGCTTCTTAGTAGACCAGTAGCGGTAATTTTGTGAATCTGCACAGCAGTGGAGATGAAACTAAGCCTCATCAGAGAACAAAAATAAGATACAGGTCTATTTCTCCACCATGCACGTTACTTACAACCCATTCACAAAACGTACATCTTTTTCCAGGATTGCCCACTTGTAGTTCATGACACACATTAATTTTGTATGGTTTGACTTTCAACACCCTTGGAACTCTATGTGCGGAAGAACAAGAAATTTCCATCTAATGGATTTTTAGAGGAATTTTACAAGTGGTAGCCAATGTCTTCCAACTTTTCTTCTTCCAGTCCCCTAACATTTACGTACTAATTTACGAACTGGCCCTGAGAAAACCCACACACAGCCCATGTTAGGCTGAAATCTTCCATCTTGCTGGGCTGATATTTGATATGTACATATTATTTTTCAATAGAAATCAGCAATGTAATTAACACAATTTTAACAAAACTTTGATTCTGTGGATAATAATCGTGAAAGTGTAAAATATCACCACCATAATTATGTTGTTGTTTTCTAATGCCAGGCGTTTGACAACAAAGTCATTTGACCTCTTGCACTCCAATATTTTTCAAAGATATTATCATGACCAGCTACAGAAACACAGATTTTGAGGTGTTCCGAATCCATTTCTTGGTTTCAGTTGCACAATGGACAGTTAGGGGACTGATATATTCCAATTCTATGCAGGTGTTTGGCCAAACAATCATGGCCTGTTGCCAATCTAAATGCAGTTACAGACGATTTTCGTGGTAAATCGGGAATTAACTGTGGATTATGATGCAGAGAGTTCCATTTTTTCCCTTGGGATTGTGTTATCAAATTTTGTTTGTTGAAGTCTAAGTATGTAGATTTAATAAATCTTTTCACAGAGTAATACATAGATTTAGTAACAGGTCTGTAAGTAGCAGTGCTGCCCTTCTTTGCTAAAGCATCAGCATTCTCGTTTCCCAGGATTCCACAATGGGATGGTATCCATTGGATTACAATTCTTTTATTGAGTGATATTAATTGAGAGAGCATTTTAGTTATTTCTGTTGTTTGAGATGAAGGTGTGTGTTTAGAGACTATTGATAGAATAGCTGCTTTGGAGTCTGACAATATAACTGCATTTTTAAATTTACTGATGTGGCATAGAAGATTCCTGAGACTTTAACTTATTGCAATGATTTCACCATCAAAACTTGTTGTTCCATATCCAAGAGATCTATAAAGTGAGAAGAGACAGCACGTAACACCTGCACCGACACCTTGTTCTCTGGAGATCAAGGATCCGTCGGTGTATAAATGAAGCCAGTTTTGTGGAGGGTACCTAATATTAATTGTCTCTAAAGACAATTGTTTCAGTATTTACTTCTGATTTCAGTATTTCTTGTGTTAAATTTAGATTATATTCTATATTTAATAGAGTTAAAGGGTTTGGTTTAATTTGTAAGTTTTCTTTTAAATTCGGGATATTGATTTTCTGTTTTAATTCTTGAACAATGGATATGAAACTTTTTTGAGTTTTCAATCTACAGAGAGGACTGTATGAATGCCAATTGTTTCCTGGTAATCTGATAAGTTTTTCATATTGAATCAGTGCTTTTTCTTCTATTGTCATTTTGATGCTGTTAATATTAGTGAGGAATCTCATAGAATCTATTGGAGTTCTTTTGATTCCACCAGTAATGAGTCTGAGAGCTTGGTTTTGAACGTATTCTATGTCGTTTATGAAAGGTGAAGTAATTAAAATTTCTCTGCAGTATGTTAGCACTGGCTGTATAAACATTTTGTATGTAGTGTTCAAAGTATTCCTAGAGCATCCCCATTTCTTTCCTGCTAGTCTTTTTAGAAGGGAGAATCTTTTACGAGCTTTTTCAGAAATGTATTTCAATTATTATGGAGTTTCGTCTAGTCAGCTGTTCCACCTTACAGAGAGATGTTCAGAATTATTTGCTCTGATGTTCAATCGACATATTTGTTCATCTCATAGCTGGAGGTCTATGTTGGTAAAGTATCATGGTATTTTCTAGATTCTCTTCTCGTCATGTGGTTATGTCATTTTAATTTGTAACCTTCCACCTAACTTGTTCTTTGATATATGTTGATTCTTTAAGATACATTTCTATATTTTCCATTCACTATCAAAGTCTTAATATTCCAATTCATACAACAAGAGAGTTACAGTCACAGTTTTATAAAATTTCTGAAGTGTCTCAATTTTTATTTTCCATACATGTTCTCAATGTGTTACAAAGAATTTGAAAAATTAACAAGTTTCATACATATACCATTAAAATTATTGAAACCTATCAATTTCCATAAAAATTAAACGCAATTGTGAATGATGTTACCAGATGACTGAGTAGAGGAACATAATGTCAGGTGCTATTGACTAGCTTAAAAAGAAACAAAGCAAGCAAAAATGTGATGAATATTGAGTAATGACTTTACAATGATGAATGTGATAATGGATTACACATGTTGATACCAAAGGAAATCAATGCTTCACTAAGAATGTACTATTTTATGTACACTATGTAACATTAAACAATGAGATGCTGTCAATTCTTCCCCCCTTACCCCACTAGACAGAATTTTAACAGATGATTTTGATCTTACAGTTTTGTAAATAAAACCGACAGCCATTACTCAACTACTTCATATTCCGTCTGTCTATAGCATCAATCCACGAGTTTTTCCATCTTGGAGACTGTGTCAGTAATATATCAAGAGATGAAGACTCTGTATGAGGGAATACGGAAAAGAAATATGACTGTTCCTACGATGAAGCATCAGTTCCTGTTACATCATTACCTCAATAAAACAGTAATTATAATAGCCTCCAATAACTATGATGATGAGTATAAAATCGTGGTGCATGTACCAAACACACAAACACACAGAGAAACAGCTAGAAGTCCAATCAACACTCACATGATTAGGCCTGCCCTGTAATGTCAATGGTCACCGTCATCCATAGTAGTATCAGAAGAAGCATGCACTTTCAAACACTTAAAAAACATAGCATCTGCATCAAGAACGAGTCGAATGTTCAAGAAATCACAGCGCACTTCTCAGAAAGGCTTGTTATTCCTTTGGCAGTTATATGGGAATGAAAGGGAACAACATTCTGCTTGTGTTCTTTGTTTTGGTGGCCACAGGGAAACATATACAGTAATTAATCGAGAACTGACGATACTTTTTTGACTTGTGGAAGACAAGAATGTCCACGGAAAGTAAATGTGAGAAAAAAAATGTCTAGTAGAATCAACATACAGTACAGAATCCACAAAAAGAAAACGAAAATGTTTTCAACTTTTTCATAAATAGATATAAATAACTACATTAAATGCACAGTTTGTACACCTTTTATTGTTTAAATCAATATGATTCAGGATCAATTACTTTGCACGAAACAAAGAGGGAAAAATGTGAAAAAAAAAAAGTGTGTAAAAAGAAGAGGAAGGTTAAGGAGATCATACAGTAGTGGTGCTGCAGACTATAAATCTTTCACAAAATTTTAAGTATCTCAGAGATAATTCAGTCGATCTTTCTCATTTTTCATACACAAATAAGTGGTATTTGAGCCTCTCATTGGCATCAACAAATTTATAATTATCATTAGTTTATTATTTTTATTTATACAATTTAAAGGAAATAATTTGCTGCTACATAAGAGAAAAAACATAGTATCTCTCCAACCACTTGTCACATTCTAAGTTAAATGAAATTTCAAATATGTATGGATTTATTACCGTCAGAATTACTTATCAATAATCAAACATTTAAACCATTAGGGGTGCTATTCATAGACATTTTGCTAGCCTGCGCTACAAGCGTACTAAACAGGATTCATATCATATCGATAACACTGGTTTAAGAATACGAAAAACGTTAGTTCGCTGATCATCCACCGAAAGCCCGTGCTAAAAATGTCTATGAATAGGGCCCTAGATTATTACAGACGTGGACAAATTATTAACAAAATTGACGATTTTTATGATAATTCTGTTTACAAAATTGACTTTTCAATTTAGACTACAGTTGACAATTTTGCATATTTCTATCATTACAGTAGTTAGAAATATGCAAAAATGTCAACTGTAGTTTAAATTGAAGAGTCAAATTTTGTAAAAATATATAATACAAATCTTCATGTTTTGCTAATAATTTGTAAATATTAAAAAATGTCAAATCAAATGCAGTCCAAATTGAAGAGTCAAATTTTGTAAAAAATATACAATACAAATCTTCAGTTTTGCTAATAATTTGGAAATATCCAAAATGTAAACTCTAGTCCAAATTGAAGAGTCAAATTTTGTAAAAATATGTAATAAAAATCTTCAGTTTTGCTAATAATTTGTAAATACGCAAAAATATCAAATGCAGTCCAAATTGAAGAGTCAAATTTTGTAAAAAATATACAATACAAATCTTCAATTTTGCTAATAATTTCGAAATACGCAAAAATGTCAACTGTAGTCTAAACTGAAGAATCATATTTTGTAAAACTATGTAATAGAAATCTTCCATTTTGCTAATAATTTGTCCACGTCTGTACATAAAATGGTACATAATATATGTAATAATCTAATGGTTTAAATGTTTGATTACTGATAAGTAATTCTGAAGGTAATAAATCCATACATATTTGAAATTTTATTATTATACTTATCGGACCCAACATGCCTTTGACATTCTAAGTTTCTTCATTATTTCAGACTCCAGAAATGCAGTGTTAAATGATGGACTGAGTGATCTTTATAAGTTATGAGGTTTTTGAACTACATTTTTTTTTTTTATTTTGTCATAAGGAAAAAGGTAATTTTTATTTTACATTATTTACTTAAAAATTTATGAAATTATGAAGGTAATAAATCCATACATATTTGAAATTTTATTATTATACTTATCGGACCCAACATGCCTTTGACATTCTAAGTTTCTTCATTATTTCAGACTCCAGAAATGCAGTGTTAAATGATGGACTGAGTGATCTTTATAAGTTATGAGGTTTTTGAACTACATTTTTTTTTTTATTTTGTCATAAGGAAAAAGGTAATTTTTATTTTACATTATTTACTTAAAAATTTATGAAATTATGCTCATGTCTCTAGGAAAGTAGTTCATCCTCTACAGTTTGAAAAATATCAGCAAATTATTTCCCTTAAATTGTGTAAATAATATAATAAATTAAATATGATAATTACAAATTTGTTGATGCCAAATGAGAGGCCCAAATACCACTTATTTGTGCAAAAAATGAGAGAAAGATTCACTGAATAATCTCCGACATATTTAAAATTTTGTGAAAAGTTTACAATCTCCAGCAACACTACTAGGTGTTCAGTTCAAAGTGTGTCATGGCTCGCTGTATGCCGTCATGTGGCTAGTCGATGAACCTAGAGAATTCAATCTTCCTACACTTCCGCAGAGGTGTATTACTTTTGTGCCAGAGAAGTTGCCTAGCAAGTACGGTGTTCATTCAGAAGATACTTACCGATACGTACGGTAACGCCAGTAGTGGCAGGAATGTGAACTGTTTCGAAACATGTACTGAGGTGAGTTTTTTTCTTACTGTCGGGATATGTGGAGAGAGTTAAGACGATTACTTACGTATTTGTTGACATTAATTTCGACGGTCAACATGGACACAGAGCATTTGATTTGTGTTGTGGAATATTTCCGTACGCAACCAATGATAATAAATACGCTGCGTATGACTTGCCCGGCAAAACACAGTCGAAAGAGGTTATGGTAGCACACAGCCCGTACAGACCGCCATCTGTTGTTACGACGTTCAAGTTATACCGTACACGTTCTCAAGTTCAGATTGAACGCCTTGATTAATAGGCAACTTCTCTGACACAAAAGCTGAAACTCGCTTCAAATCACTGATTCATCAACAGTGACGTCATGACACACTTTGAAATGAACACTTAGTACTGTATGATCCCCCCTTAATTTGCAATTGTTCAAGATGTGATCAATGAAGAGCTTTCAAGACTTTGCCAATTGGTGGTAACGAATTTAAATGATGAAGTGGAGGAACCTGGAAGGAGAAATTCAATATCTCTGACAGATGATAGGATATGGCCATCAAAATTCAATTTTGAAACTGACAGCAGGGATAACAGAAAAATTTTTTTTTCGAGCCTCCTCATTTAGAAATAGAATATTTTACAAAGGCAGCCAAGCTAAGGATTTTCAATAAAATCGATCATCTTCAGCTGGGTCTGAAACCAGCACCATCAGATCTAATGACATAATAACTTTCACCCAGGATGACCTTAGTGAATAAGATTTGATTGTTATGTCCGCAATATTTAACTATCCTTGAGGACACAGACACACACAAACACACAAGAGGCAGCAAAGATAGCGGGATGTATCTGTGTCCTGACAGTCGTTTTCCTGCAGATGTAAGATTGAATAGTGAAACACAGATGCATGAAAGACACGCCAATGCAACCAGACACAAAAACATGATATTCACGAAGCAAATTTGTGCAAAAGTTTCTTGGTGTATTGCGTGTTCAGTACACAACACATAACTACCACAAAAATAATAATGATAATACAGCTGACAAACACTGAAATATTAAAGACATTATGCTAATAAATTAATGAACATGACTGGAAAAAATATATAGGAAAACACACCACAACAAGTTATATAACTACAAGCAAAAGTTTGGACTTAGAAAATAGATATTACATGAACAAGCCAGTAAACAAGGAAATATGAATTTTGAAAATTAATAAATTAATGGGTTTATATCAAAAGCAAAAGCGAAGTGTTAACAATTTATTACTGGAAATGAAAAAAGAAGTTTCTGGACAAAGTAAACTAGTTTAAAAATTTCATAAAAAGAAATTATTTAATGTAAGAGTTCCCACATTAATAGATTAAAACATAACACTGAAATATGACTGAATTTAAATTAAAACAAAATTATAAGAAAAAAGTACTGGGATTAAAAAAATTGTGAATTTAACCACCCAATAATAAATTACTACTGTATCTCATATAATTATTCTAAAAACCAAAATCAAAAAATAAATATCGTATGCAAAAAAAACTTAATTTCAGTGATACAGTCTTTATTAAATGAAATGAAAAGTTTACATGCAGTTATGAATTTAATTACCCAAATAAATCCATTTACTTTTACTAATAAAAACACTGAAAAATTTTGATACAAAAAACAACTATATATGAAGTAAAAACACTGAGGAGAAAACTGCCATAGATGTATTAAAAATAAAAAAATATATCAATGAAATAATATTTAAATATTAATAGTAATAATAATAAAAAAGATTTGTGCATAACGTACCAAATAGGGTAAAAAGAGCATCAGGCGTGACCATCTACGGAGTGAGAGAGAGCAGAAGTAGATATTTTTGCGTAGATTGTTCATAGAGTTGAAGAGCAGTGGGAATTTTTGTATATTTTGTAGTTGAGTCCAGGGCAGAGGGAGGCACACCGCACCACACATGTCAGTTCAGGCGGAGAAGATTTGTTTGGAAAAAAAGAGAACAAAAAGAGACTTGAGAAAATTATAAATTATTATGATCAAATATGCTTGAGGAGGGAAAACAGCACGAAATGTAAAAGGAGGACTGTTCATCTGTTCTGTCAAGAGTATTGGGAACAGTCCAGCATTCGCTTAGTCCACAGGTAGGAGCGACTCCAACACTCCCACAGAGCCGACCGCTGCACTGAACGGAGAGGGTGCCTGCAAGCTAAGCTAACCTGCTGTCCAGTGCAGCAGACGGCAGTGCACAGAACATAGCAGACTAAGGTTTTCAAAGCTACAACATACAAATTGGTCCAGTTGCCAATAAGAGAGAAACTTAAGAAATCAAAATAAAACAGAAAGGGATCTTCACTGGCAGCTCTTTATATTTCTTTATTACGACGCAGTTACTTTGTCCTGCAACAAGAAGTGGAATGACATCACCATTGTTGTTCGTGGTGACATGCTGGGCAAGTGCAAGTGAGTGCACACGGCTCGTGGATCTGTGTTTCTTATAAGCTCCAGTGCTTGAGGTGGTATCTGACAACTTCAAATCATTTCTTTAGTACCTATCTCCGTAAAAGCTCTTTTATGCTGCTTTTGAATTTGTATTTTATTTCATTGTAAACTACACAAAAATGCCACGTGTCATATCTTAAAATTTTAGATATACGGGGCGATTCACAAAAATCGTAGAACATTCTAGGAACTCCTTCCTGATATCAATGTAAAGAAAAATGTTCACTGTATGTCCGATTTTAAAGTTCTGGAAATAATCATGGTTCTTGCTTCAGTAACACGGATTCTTGTGAACTTCATTCGAGTGTTCAGAATTATACTGTACTGTAAATAACTCACACTGTTTGAAACAATGGACAGAGATTTTCACAATAATTCACAACGAATTGCGAATTGGATCCACTGTTGACAATTTTGTTTGATTTATTAGTAATATAGGTACTATGTTGACATACACACACTCTCACACGACTACATGGATTGATATAGGGGTGGGGTCTTAAAAACCCAGCTTTGATGCACATTTTGGGGTCAGAAATAATGAGTGCGAAATACTGTACGACATGTTTATATGACCTTTTTCATCACATTGATATCAGAAACCAGTTCGTAGAGTACTGCACGATGTTCCTATATCACTCTGTATAAACACTGCGTTGGTAGAAAACTTACCACTGTAGTGTTACAGCATTATGCAAACACCAGTACTGCTCAAAATTATCAGTCTTTACATTAATTTTAATGGGTTAACAACTCACACTATGTACGATAACTGAAAGTGTTTTCCATGAAATTGCAATTGTATAGCTTATATAAAATGCTGATGGCAATGGTAAATCCGAAATATAATTAATTTCAGAAGCCCTTCATGTGTATGAATTTGTGTTTAATAATACCATCAACGCAATAGTCAGTCATTTGTTTGTTAATTCATTCATTTCATTCATCCGTCTATACATACATGCACGGGCACGCACTCAAGTACACTTGCAGACTAACATACAGAATGTGAAAATAAGAATATTTGTGCCATTCAAGCAGTAAAACTTCTTCAATGTTATCATCCTCTTCAAGCACTGGTTACAACCAAATGTAAAGATGAATGATAAATTTGGAAGAAAATAGTAAAAAATAAAAAAAGTACTGTACTGCAGTAGAAAATAATAATAATCAATGGAATTATGCTTTTGGGCAACCTGTCATGTCCTGGGAACTTAACATTTCCAATGTTTCTAAACTACATACACTAGATACACGTTCCATAACCAGGGTAAGACCAGAGTAAACGACCTCTCTGGTCTTACCCTGATGATGGAACCTGTATGCAGTTCCGAAACATTGGAAATGTCAAGTTCCAGGACACAGTAGATTACCCAAAAGCCTTATTCCCATCATTGTCACTGTGAAAGCCTAAAAACTAATAATAATCATATCTGAGAATTGATATTCCAGTTTTCTTTGCAGTCTGTAAGTGTGAGATATACAATTTTATGATTATGTAGTAGAGATGGTCTATCCTTTTTGAAATGTGCTTACTCAACAATAAATGTGGGAATAACAGCTTCACATTACAACTATGCTCATCTATGAGTATACCATACTCGAGACACATAAAAGATGCAAAAAGAACTATAACTGTAATCATCAAATTTAATATCACTTATAAACTACAGAGTAAACTCTATCCCACGGGTACTTTGGCCATCACTGACCACTGCACACAGATAGAATAAACAGATGGTAGCTCAGCATTGATCTCTTATCTTCACCTTAGAAGAGTGTCACATACCGGACAACCTTTAATTGTAATAAAGGAAACAATCAGCCAGAATTCAGCCATTACTATTATAATGAATAAAATGTTATTATCTGTAGTATCGATACAACAGACTGAGTCTTTTGGGGTAATTCCTCTCACAGAGTTCTGGAAATACCTACTGCAGCAACAAATAAGGGCGAGTCAGATTTACTGTCTTCCTCTTTGATATATTTATAAACAATGAAAATAACAAGTCCCACCACAGTGGTGCCACAAGTTTACGAACTGGTTTTTCTGCATCCTACAAGTGAAGTCTCTGTACTGTTACTGTTAAAGCATCCAGCTGATTAGCTTTTAGGAAACAGCCAGATAATTTTATTGTACTATTGCATAGTATTACCACCCACATAAGTATTGCAGATCATTTTGGTCCCTAAAATTTTAAATGCTAAACAAAGAAGCGAGTCACTAACCAACTTTATGTTGTCTCCCAACCAGCTGCAGCCCCCAACCGATATCCGCCTGCCATCGCAGTGACAGTATAAGTACACTCAGAACTCAAGTAAATAGATCTATAATGCCAATAAGTCACGAACACCAACTCTAATAAAATGTTACAGACTGCGTTTATTATTAGAAATTTTTTCCAGTAACTAGCACTACTGCTTTCATTGTAATTTGTTATTATCATCATCTCCATCCTATTCTCTATCATTGTGGCTTTTATGTATATAGGCAATAGTCTAAACTTTATGACTGATAGAGATGATATTCTTTGCCTTTCGATCAGTACACTTCCAGTCTTCTTACACTTGAACTCTAACCCTCTTAAAACACTCTTTAAACTAGTACTTCCCACTGAATGAGGGGCGATTTCACGTAGAATGGGTAATATCTTCGAAATTGTAGGAGAAATTTTGTGCAAAAGATAGAATTCGTGAATCGTTCGTCTTATGCATTTGTCAAAGTCATCGATATTAGTAGCGGTCTTTCATCATTGACCATTTCTTTCCTGGTGCACTCATTGATATTTCTTCAGCTCCATGTTATTTTTGTTCGGACAAAATCCTCTTCACCTTTGTTAGAGACACCTTGCTAGTCTCTGCACCTTACTTTTGACTACTCTGCTTATTTCCTCATAAAATTGTATGCATTGAGAATGATCTTGCTTGTTCATTCCCTTTTAGTAGACCTGCTATATTTTAGTTTAGTGACATCTCGCCTACAGATCGATTTCTTCTAAGCAACTGAGCATACTTTCTTTTAAAGTCATTACTTCTCCCTTGTCTACCCCAGTCCCTTTGCTTGACCCAACCCAGCACAGGCCAAAAAAGATCTGCAATGCTTATACCAGTAATAACAGTATTACTTACGAACACTATAAAATGGCGTTATTTAAATATGTAAGTCTGTATTTAAACATGTAAATCGTGAAGTTTTAATTTAAACATGGAAATCACTTTAAAAATTCGTAATGAAACACTCATTCACCTGCAGGTTTCCCCGGTATTAATAAGGCCAGTTACAAGATGGAGAAAGCTGTCACGTGAATATCAAAAACATCAGGTCTATGTTCATTTGCACACTATGAAAGGCTGCTGAATTATCAAAATACATTACCCCAAATTCAATTTTCAAGTTTGAATTAGGCCTATATAAATTGCTTAATTTACTCCCAAGAATCATGTCATCAAAGTTTGAAAGACATTATGGAAAAAATGTGGATTTTTATCCTGAGAGTCGATTTATACCTTAATTCTTGCTAAATTAGCAGAAAATTGTGAAAAAAATCTGGTGTCCCTAATAATAGTAATAGTAATAATAATAATAATAATTATTATTATTATCATCATTATCATTATTCTAGCATACATATGCCGCAATGATTTCACGTTTCTACTTCACTGGAATAAGTAATGACAATGAACTAAAGCTTGCAACACTAGATGTTTTCTTTATTACAACTCGTCTGATATGCGACACAGTTCCACGGTGAAGATGAGACCTGACTGCTGACCTCAGTCTCTCCCTCCACTGATCCAAAAGATTCAGTCTGTAGAGTGCATTTCAGAACAGTGAAGACATTATTAAATGTGGAAAATATAATATGTAATTGCATGTTACATTAAGAAATCTGACACATAACAAAGAATCTAACTTTCTAACAATCCAATCCTCTCCCCTCCCAAAAAGAGATCATGAATGTGGTTCGTAAATGATAACGAAACAGAGTTCTTCCTACAATGTATGATATGCACCTGGAGATGTTACTGAAATAACCTACATACACTCACTGAAGTCCTCATTTCCAACACAGATCCACGAGAACGCCACAGTGAAATAATTACATAATAATTTTGCATTAACATAAAAGTACTGAATCCACAATACTACTTTCATAGCGACAAAGAAGGACAAATAGGTAAAATATTCATCCTCATCAATAAATGCAGGATTTAGGTGCTGTAACAATTTTGAAGTTTCAGCAACCGAACTTCAAAAACACGATCATAAAAGCTAATGTACAATTCGCGTCTATTTTCACCTGGACTGTTTTCTTCGTCACTAAGAGGCCTGCTGTGCTAACAAGACTCAATCTTCATATGACTGGTAAAAGATGTGAAAATGTGGCAAGAAACAAGCAACAGATTGGAGAAACACTTTGTTACAGAATTCTTCCGACACTATAGCAGAATGCAGCAAGGAACAAACACTGTACATGATACTGCTCCCTTAGCAACTCGCTGCAGGGGTGGGCTCTAACTATACTGCATAAACTCAATTCTTACAGGAAGACAGTAAGCTCTGAAACCGTAATGAGTACAAGGTTAGCAACTAAGAATACACACAAAATTCAGGTACACAGTAGAAGTTCTCTGTCACAAAACTAAAATAGAAATGAGAGTAGCGACTGTATGTTCAACCTAACACAATCTTTGTTTTTTTCTGTCAACTACAGGGTATGAAGACACAGAAGAAGGAACCTTTCACATCAACTTCTTCTATACCAATGTTGGCTCCTTGTTCTGAGGCATCACACACAAAACTATCACTGTATCAAGACTGTACTGCAAGTTATGAGATAGCTTTTTTGTCCGACATACCTCCTCGTTCAGATTGCTGACCAGAAGAACACACCCTGTAGAGCCCATGGTCCCAGCCAGACGGATACCTGCTGCACTCAAGGCTGTGGTGGCAGCTGCGCCTGGCATCTGGAAGCCTGCGAGGGGCATCCCTGCTGCTGAAAACAGGACCAATCAGTCCTAAACTTAAGAACATAAATTGAACAATTCCTGTGTGCTTACCAGTCCTCTTACATCACTGGCCAACGTCACAGACACAGTCTAATTACAAGACTGGTTGACGTAGAATACCTGGCATTTGATTAGTCAGCTAATGAAACCTTCCAAAAACAAATTACAAAAAAATATTGCATTAATATAGGATTTCCGACCTTTCATAGGATTTTAAGCATAATCTGAAGCTGCTTTATCCTTCATGACAATGTAATGTGAATTAAAATAAACACTTGAAATCTCTGGTCAATTTTCAAAAAGTGACGATCATAATGTCTTACCACATGTTTCCTAATAGTTGAAACCTCTTATTATACAAGTCTCCTTGGCAGCAGTATAAAAAGTACATTCAATTTTCCTGAATATGAACTCAATTTTCCTCTGAATTGTCACAACAAACATATCCACACTCTAAAGAAAGGCCAACTGAAGAATTTAATGCAAGGCTATCCTCAACAAGGTCTCGCCTAAAACAACAGTGATGTGCAAGAGGACTAGTAACACAAGGCAATACAAGAGATCTGGACATGCTCGCAGTCACCCTTCAGGAGGGAGACGGGTGCTAAGGAGAGCAGAGTGCCAAGTGACACATCGTTTGAATGTAACTGCTCTGTTGCCATATTAACGTCCAGATTAAAAATTACAATTCGATCTAGAGAGAAGTAGGCAACTTCTTTCCTAGACACAACAAAATATACATTCCTACAACTGTTCATATGCTATGCATTTTCCTTTAGTTAAATCTATTGCTGTAAACATAAATGAGAAACACATTTTGAAAGCCAGTTCATTTGGAAAGGGCATCTCATCAAGTGACGACATCTTCAACCTTCAAAGTGTCGCGTTTTTCAGGCATGTTTACAGCAACATAAGTGATCGAAAGAAAATCCCTCGCATATGACGAGCTATCATTGCTTCCTCCCATCAATAAGAAACACATGCATTGTGGGCGCGTTCCCTAGTGTTCCCTGTCAACTACACGGGGGAGTTTACTGTTGTCAAGAAGTCACCAACACCGAAAGGGCAGCCCTCAGAGAAGGCACACAACAAATAAATGCATTAGACACAAAAATGCAACCCACGAGAGATCCACAACAGAAGACATCAGCAGAAGAAAGACTGTGCTTTCAAACGACAGATGCAAACTTCTCCACATTCTGTGCATCCCTCCTTCACGAATCGCAGTTCAGACAGAACTGTGATGCGCGACTGGAGTTCTGCAGAATCTGGGAAACGACGTCCATGCATCCAGGAGCAAAGATCAGAGAGAAAAGGAGGACAGCAGATAGAGAAGAGAACAGAACAGAAGAGGGTATTAAATTGCATACCTCCCATTCCGCCCACTGCAGAATTTCCATATGGTGATGTGAGCGGTGAGCCGAGGCCATGCATCGCAGCAAACGGCGACGCCAGAACTCCAGGGGCACCTGCATGCCCCACACAACAAGCTAATCATACACAACTCCAAAACTGGGAGACAAATTAACAGCTATCACAGGACCAACAAACTGCGTGTCAATGCAGCCCATAACACTAAAACAACCACTTGCCACGTGATAATTTTTGCTTTGAGTACAAGTCTTAACTATGGATGGGATGATACTAGAATCTCTCGATACTTGATGTGTTTTCCTCAACATTCACTAATAAGACACCCGAATTTTCACAAAATGAATGAGCAAATATTTTTTTCAGAAATATGACTGGTAACAATACAGAATTTAATTGGTAGATATATGCTTCTAGAAGAAATATGTGTATGAAACAAAACATTATACATTACAAAATAAATGTTAGCTGTCTATTACATATACAATGAAAATTATTTCACATTAAATGGAACATTCCAATGTATTCTAGAATTTCAACCCTTGCAAAATATATGCAGTACAGTAATCCATCCTGAGCCCATGTCTTGTTTTACACAGTGATGAGACCTGGCTATTTGAAAAATTACTATAGTCCGACCTGATTTCAGGGGCAAAGATAAAAAGATTTAGACAATGACAATAGTATCAGCAAAGTATCGAGATAACAAGAGTATCACCATCCCAGTCAAATAGGTACGTTCACATGTAAGGTAACATTTCACATGACAGTAGAAATTGCTGCAATATGGCTGACACATATGAAAGGTATGAAAATGGAAATCCCATTAACAATGCTGGGACTTGAACCCAGTTACTGAACTCAGCCTGACAACTTCTTTTAATCACTGAAGGTAATAAAATAACTTACTCCAACAAATTCTGTTTAATCCTATTATGAAGCTGACACCAAATTTATACGATTTCCAATGGTCAAAGTTCAGGTACAGATACATCAACTATGAATACTTCTGTTTCAAAGTAAGCACAGTGAAATGTCAGTAAACTGGAATAAAATAACTTCTCTACTTTCTTTCCACTATATATTACGTGCAGATGAAATACTGATTACAAAAACTTTTCACTATACAAAGAAAATACTCCATTAACACATTTATGTGAAGAAAATACAAGTCATGTTAAAAAAGAAAGATTCATATGATTAATTATACAACTATACTTCTACAATTTGAAAGCTCTTACTATGAAACATAATGAAAACATAATATTAAAACACTTCACATAATCGTAGGACGTTATGTAGACGTAATTAATGCAATGAAAATGTCTACAAATTAATGGTATTTTGCCAAGATTTTAGTTAATACTAACATGAAGAAATTAATAAGATTACCAAAATTACTTCCCTTTGCTGACATTTCTCTGTGTTGTGATCCAAGCAGAGTTAAAATCCCCAATGAAAGAGGAACAACGTGAGTGAAACACATTGCTCAAACAGATGCAATCTGAGGACAGTGTGCCCATAGCTACACCACCATGCTCATTAGTACTTGTTTCTATCACACTGTCGACAGTCTAAATATTGACATGGGATACACATCGAATCATTTAAAATGAGCTCAGAATTTCATATTTTAGTAACTTTCATTATAATACCACTGGTAGGAAAGGAAGACCGAAGGAATGAACGAAAGAAAGAAATTATGCGATTTTCTGGAGATTTCAGTTTGTTTTGTGACGTGGAAAAAACTACTCTTTATGTGCCAAAAATTGTTTTAAGAGGTCTATAATGAAAGGATTAATCCATTATTTTGGGAGAAGGAAGTTCAGGTTTTACTTCTTTGAACTCAAGTTCACGAGAAAAAGTGTATGCACACAAGATCCTAGACTAGAAAAGAATTACTGACTTATTACCATGGCTGACGTGATTTGGTGAGTCAAACACTCTTTCAATGATTGCAACGTCTACATTCTAAATATTTTCAAGTCTACTCAACACAGTTATTAATATACGAAATTTTCGAGCTCTTTTTTGATGACCCTTCACCCACATCTGTTATGTGTAAGGTACACATTCAATTGCTCAGTATGAAGATAGGGAAAACAAATTCCACTAAATTCTTAGACTAAGCAAGAACAGAAGCAAAGTCTTATGCACACTGAAGTCACCAATGTCCATAAAAATTGCATCTCTGGCATTTTGTTTTGAGAGGGTGGCGTTTCAGAGACCTCTACTGAATTCCACGGCTCCCCATTATTGTGGAGCTCGTCCCGTCCTGGTCCTGCTGCAACTACTGTCACTGTTACCAAGCACCAGACTGCAGCATCATGCCAGCATGCGGGTTCCA